>NC_037679.1:14285410-14476720 GCF_003255815.1 Theropithecus gelada | reverse complement strand
ATATATATATATAGCAATAAAAGTCCAATTATATAAATGGGGCAAAAAAAAGTCAACTTGAGCTTGGGAAATTTAGCACAAGAGACCTAACATCAGAAAGAGATGTAGGACATAATGAATGCCTTTTAATTATTTGAGGATACAAAGGTTTACTGTGACCTAAATCAATTGGATGGAGAATGACTAAGTAATATCTAAGCGTGAGATAATAAAT
This sequence comes from Theropithecus gelada, assembly GCF_003255815.1. NCBI lineage: Eukaryota > Metazoa > Chordata > Mammalia > Primates > Cercopithecidae > Theropithecus > Theropithecus gelada. The sequence continues at coordinate 14,476,506 of NC_037679.1, read as the reverse complement.
TATCAACCAGATATTCTATAGCTGTGGTTGATGTTGGTGTTGTGGATAACTCAGTGTTCAATCAAAAAGTAACAGAGTCTTGCCCATGAAACCCTAAAGAAAAAAGGATACACAGAAAGCGCACCACAGTTATCATGCAAGTATATATTACATACGAAATAAGTAATAGAAGAGTTGGAGGACTCTGAATGTCTTTAGCCAAAGTGTTTTCTTTGTTGTCCAAGAATGTAAGTTTAATTCCAAAAGAGTAATTGTCTCCTGAATGTTTAATTTTTCAGAGTATGATAATTTGGAAAGAAATCCCTATAAGCCAAGCTTGACATTTTTGATGTGCTCACTTAATACTTTTGTGAAGGAATAAATGACATCATAGTACTTATTCTGAAATTCTAAGATTCCTTGGATATTTTTATTTTGCAAGATTTCTCCCCTCCCCCAGGAGTTGGTACAGGGCTTTTTTGTTGGGGCATAGCCCTGATTTGAATCACTGTTCTGATATGTATTGGCTGTATGTGATTACTTATTTCCTATGACTCTTTATGCTTCATTCTTTAGAAGGAGGAGAAAAACAAATTGGCTGTTAAAATCTTAGAGGGATAGATAAAAAATTTAGTAGAGTTTAGAATATAATATTCACATGACATAAATATTTGTTTTATAGCCTTATGTTGCTTTGCATAATAAATTGAACTAATAAAATTAGCTCTTTCATGAAAAGCATAAAAAGAAATCAATTGCTATTTGTTGCTTTCTGTTTCATCATAATTCACCGTACACTACTTCCTTCACTTTTACAACTCCATGTTATTTGCAATCATGATTCTTTTTGCCCAGAATATTCATATAATTGAATTTCTTGTATTTACTGGAAGTACTTCTTGGATAATGCAGGTGTTGTGAGAAACCCCGTCTTTTACATTGATACAGCATGTGGTATATGTTTTTATGAAAAAAGTTATTCTATATGTCAGTATCTACCTTTTTAACTGTCGTCTGAAATCCCAGAAGGTGAAGATAGTATTATTCTATTAACCCAAATGGCTAGCACATACTTGCAACTTAGTTGCTTTAAAAAATATTTTTAGAATAATATATGAATGAATTTTCATAATCATATAAGAATTGGGAAGAATTTACATTTGGGAAATTCTTATTCTCTTTATAGGAAACAATTCACATACAGATACTGAGTTAGAAAAAATAGTGCATGCATAATCACTTTAAGCATCAATTATTTACCAGATATTATTTACCAAATCAATTATTTACCAGATATTATCTTAGACTATTCAATATTTATTAATTATTATGGATTTTCTGGTTCCTTGTGCATGGATTTAAAAATGAGAAGTAAAACTCAGTGTTTTCTGGATGCAACCTAAAAGTGCTTGAAACAGTTTGGCATCTTCTAGAAATCTATGACATGGTTGTATATACATAACTTCTTTCAAATAGACTTGGAGCATAACAGATGTGGCAGGGTACACAGGTCAAACTGTGTGGAAGATCATTTGATGATTAATGATACCAATCAGAGCCACAGAGAGCTACTAGGGGGAGTTTTGTCACTGCTTGGAGACCATCATCATCTTATTCCCAGTAACTTTTTAAAATTAGGAAAAAATGCCATTCGTTACAGCACACAAAGTAATCAAGGAAGATAATGAGTGAAAACTAAGGTGACAGCCAAGGATTTTTTATATGCTTGTGATTTTAGAGCTAAAATGAACCCATATTTATTAATTATTGTGAAATTGGAAATAATTCTGCTAAGAGAAAAGTCAGGAAAACTGATATTCTATCTTCGATCATGGTAACATTACTTGACCTATAGGCAGTTTAGATCCAAATTGTTGCATTTGTTTAAATTTTAATTATGTGTTTTTTTTCTCACTAGAATTTTAGAAAACTTAGGGTAAGAGTCATCTTTTTTCATCACTATATCCACAATATGTGTCATAAGATACATAAGTATAACCTGAATGAATTAATTGTACATTAGAAAGTCCTTTAACAATTTAACATGAACTGTTAATTATTAGAAATGAAAGTCAGTGTATAATACTCTCTATGGGGTTTTGTAAAATGCTATTGCTTATGACTTGTGTAGTGCAAAGTGGAGATGTAGAACATTATTGCAGCAGATTTCATTTTGCTTCTCTATTTCCAGAAACTCTAAAGTTATTTCTGGACCCTCAGAGTAAAACTCAGTTCTATAGAAAGTTGAACTCTCACCAGTTTACCATAATCCATCATTTTCCTGATATTATTTTATAGTTTCTGTTCTCTGGTTTTTGTTATTCACTTTTAGAGTTATTTAATCTACTTAAAAATACCTCTGAACAAGAGATAATAATAATTGTAGGTACCTCATAAAGTTGTTGGCAGGATTAAATGAGCCAATACATAGAAAATAATTAAAATAGTCCTGCAATATAATTGCTATAAATCTTTATTTCATCTTCTGCTCTCCTCCTCTTATTACTTTTCCCCATTATTATCATACTTATTAATATCATAAAAATGCTGTATAAAAATGGGTTTCTAATATTTTCAAATATTTACATGGTTACTTATATTTTACTTTCAAACTCTTGGTTATTGTGAGAATTTGATTTGACAGAAATGCCAAGTAGAATCACATTTCCTAAGAACATTCATATCTAGTACCTGGTAAGAATGAATAGTTCCCAGGTCCACATCTATCCTGACACTTACATCATCAAACTAAATGCCTTAAGTCTCTTCCAAAGCTAACCACCCCTTTTCAAAATCATAATCGTTCACCCAGATTTTCTACTTCATCCGAATACACGTGAATAAAATGCTTTAATTTTCAGAAAACTATGAAGCAATATTCAGCTTTATCAAATTTATTGAATACAACGTGGTGGAAATAAAAAATGCATGTTTAACTATAATGAAGGAAAGAGGGTGTTGAGAGGATATGTATAATAGAAAGCATTTACTGTAACTTGATTTTTTAAAGCCTTATTAATACTTTCATTTACCAGAGAAAAACATAACCTTTTGGATGGTGCCCTTAAAGGCTTGCTTCACTTGCTGGTTCCTCAGGGTGTATATAAACGGATTCATCATAGGAGCAATGGAGGTATTGAGAATAGCTACTCCTTTGGTCAACGGCGCTCTTTCTTTTGCAGAGGGATTAGCATACATGAATATGCAGCTTCCATAGGAAATGGAAATGACAATCATGTGGGAGGAACATGTAGAAAATGCCTTTTTTCGCTGACTAGCAGAAGGAAGTTTCAAAATTGTCCTAATGATAAACATGTAGGATAGAATGATTAATGCCAAAGTGAAAAGCAGAATTACTATTGCAGAGTAAAAACCAATCGCTTCTAGGAGCCATGTGTCTGAGCAGGATAATTGCAATAGGGGGAAATAGTCACAAGCAAAGTGATCAATGACATTGGAGCCACAGTAATCTAACTGGAGAAAAAGAATAACTGGTGGGAAGATATTTAAGAACCCTGCCAACCAAGCACAAAAAACAAGCAATATGCAAACTCTCTTGTTCATGATGGTCATATAATGCAGGGGTTTACAGATGGCTACATAACGATCATAGGACATGGCTGTTAGAAGGTAAAATTCAGTTATACCCATAAAGATGAAGAAAAATAACTGAGCTGTACAACTATTGTATGAAATCGTTTTGTCTCTGGTGATAATGGTGGCCAGAAATCTAGGGATACAGACAGTTGTAAAAGTTATTTCTAATACAGAAAAGTTCCTGAGGAAGAAGTACATGGGAGTCTGTAGATGGGAGTCCACTAAGGTGAGAGTGATGATGGTCAAGTTTCCAGTGACACTTAATATATACATGATAATTAAAAAGAGAAAAATCACAATCTGAAACTCCGGGTCATCTGATAGCCCTAGAAGAATGAATTCTGTGGGTGCTGTGTAGTTTTTCATTGCAGATCTTTATTTTCTCCTTTAGAAGAGAAAGTGTATGTTTCCCCTACAGAATGTTAAAAAAAATTAAAACTGTTGAAGACAGGCATAACATTTAAAAAATATACATAATTAATGAATAATCTATAAAATTTTAAGGGTTCCCCATTAGCAACCCTCTGTGGTTTCCAATCTGCCTTTCATTCCAGTAACAAATAATATAAGAAGTGAAATATCAGTCTTTCTTCACTGAAAATACATTATTACAGGCCATGAATAAAAAATTATGATGCTAACATTTAAACAGAAGCCACTTCTTCTAATATTTCTTCAAAACTAACCTTCCAGTTACTTAAATCAATCTGGAATGTAGAACAATCTAAATATAGAGTTTAAAAATTTACTGATGTTATTTAGTTCTATCTTGAAGTGTCATATTTTGAGAAACTCAGTCTCATATAGGTTAGGAGACTTTCCTGAGGTTAAACAACTCGTCACCACAGTAAACCATCTCACTTTAGAAAAAATAATGCATGTCTATTCCTGGGATAGACAGTTTTGCTGGCATCGCCTCCTGGTATTACTTATGGGCTTGGTTGATGCTAGCGCCTTCCCTGATCCACTTTTTTTTTCTTTTTTAGCAAAAAGATGAGAAGAATAATAAAGGAAAAAATCTGTTGAAAAAACAAATAATTGCCTAAAAACATTTTAATTCATATCATATACAATTTGGTTTTATTTGTTTTGTAGTTTTTTCTTTTTAAAACAATATTGTTATAGCAAAGAAACAAGTAGATGGTCAAAATAAGACTTAATGGGAAATAAGTATTTCAAATAGCAAATGCCTTTTTAAAATCCTATTTCTATCACAGCATAACATCCAAACTTATTTAGAAAAATGAACAAACCAAGAGTTACTGCTGTGTTTCTGCTTTGGGACTACATTTATAGTCTTCTCAGTAATAAACAACCATAAAACTTTTACTACTCTAAGGGCTGTAAGTCCACAATCATATGTGCAAATAATCTTTTAAAATATGTAAATAAAGTGGAATAATATGTATGAAATTTAAAAGTAACAAACTTACTTACTCCTTGGTTTTTCTCAGTAATTTTATCTCAAATTCTACCATCTAGCTTTCTTAAATAACCATGTAATTTCAGAGCTGGAAAATCGATTTATCAATTTATTTGGTTTCTTTTGGACTTGTAAAACAAATGTAGTTATTTTTCATGGCTTTTAGACCTTACAGTTCTCCCCTAGAATATAATATTTGACCCACAATACTCTTAATTCCTGATATTGTAAAATTGTTGGAACATTTTATTATGTTACAATGAATTCCTGCTTTTCCTCTCTCTTACCCAAGATCCATTTATAAACATAGTTATACCTGGATTGGTTAGTAAAGTAGTCTTCCATTTTCTCCTTTCCATGTAATACACAAACACTTGTTAAAACATTCTTCTTTGAATTTATGAAAACATTTAAAATAATATTTTAAAACCTTATAATTATATATTCATAAAATTTAATTAATACTTCCCTTAGGCTTCAGACAATGTTACATTTTCCTGAAAATGCTGATTTGAACAATAGAAAATAAGGAATATCCCTCTCTATGTATGCTACACAAATGGAGTTAGATTTATTTTATGTGTCTTTCTTGTTGGCTCATGGGAATTCATTATGTAAGCAAGGTGTGCCAAGGTGAGGCATCAGTAGAAAATACAGATGAATCATTGGTATTAGTCATTTTATAAATATTGATAAGAAAGTATAAAAACATAATTATTAGTGTAAAGGAGGCAAATATATAAACCACATGTGATAATGAATGTGTGAAACTTTGATTTAGAATTTGATTATTCTGCAACTGTACTAACCCATACATTTCTTCCAGAAAATCTGGACCTATCTTCAGGAGAATTAGCATACTTATATAAGCGTATCTCTTGAATTTTGGCAACCCAGAAAAGAGACTTTTCTATTTCACCGAGATAGTAGAAAACACAGCTTTGGATTTCCAGTTTGACTTAATTGTCTTCTGAAACGGACAATATTAAGGACCTATGGGGAGTTTTATGCCTGTATTGGTCCTTTGAATTTTTTTTTTTTTTGAGATGGAATCTCACTCTGTTGCCCAGTCTGGAGTGCAGTGGCACGATCTTGGCTCACTGCAAACTCTGCCTCCCGGGTTCATGCCATTCTCCTGCCTCAGCCTCCTGAGTAACTGAGACTACAGGCACCTGCCACCACTCCCGGCTAATTTCTTGTATTTTTAGTAGAAACGGGGTTTCACCGTGTTACCCAGGATGGTCTCGATCTCCTGACCTCGTGATCCACCCGCCTTGGCCTCCCAAAGTGCTGGGATTACAGGCATGAGCCACCATGCCCGGCCGGTCCTTTGAATTTAGGGAAATCCTTCCCAAGTCCCACTACCAGTGTCAGAGCAATATTTGCTAAAAGTTGCATTTCTTTGACTAGTATTAAAAGAAAAGAAAACAAAACAAAACAGATACTGGCAAGCATAGGGAGAAAAGGGAATGCTTCTTAACTATTGGTAGGGATGTAAATTAGTGCAACCCCTATGGAAGACAATTTGGAGACTTATTAATGAACTAAAAATATAGCTACCATTTCATCCAGCAATCCCACTTCTGAGTATGCAAAGGAAAATAAACCACTAAATAAAAACGATATTTGCATTCGTTTGTTTATCACAACACTATTTACCACAGCAGAGTCATGCAATCAATCTAAGTGTCCATCAACAGATGACGGATAAAGAAAATATGGTATATATATGCATAAATTATATACCATGGAATACTACTCAGCCATAAAAAGAATAAAATAATGTCTTTTGCAGCAACATGGATAGAACTGGAGGCCATTATCCTAAGTAACATAACTCAGAAGCAGAAAGTCAAACACCATATGTTCTCACTTATAAGTGGAAGTTAAACAATGGGTACACGCTAACATACAGAGTGTAATAATATAATCTGGTTAAATGCAAAAAGCTTCATAAAAATCAGTTTAAACTTTTCTCAGATTTCACCTTACGGATTAGTACTTTGGAATTGTCTTATGATATTCCTATACTTAGTACAGAATTGTTTCCTTGGAGTCCTCAGCGGGGGAAAATGACTTTTAATTTTTTTTCTAACAGAAATTGAAAATAGTAATGATCCAAATTACTCTCAAAATCTGTAGGTTTTCAGATATGTTCTATTTATATTCCAAGTGTCTCTATTTGTTAACTAGCCATCTGTAGTTGAAGATAATTTTTAACTTAAAAATCAGAAGTTCTCCTGAAAAGTAGGACATTAAAATGTTCTTATGAAAACCATAACAACATTAATTTATAATTTGTGGGACTAATGGAGCAACCTATGGGTTTTGGATTATAAATGTAATTTAGCTACATACAATATTGTGACTTTGAACAAATTATTTAATATCTCTGAATTTTAGCTTTTTTCATTTTTTAAATCAAAATAATATTTCATGGAGATATTGTGAGGAAAATTTTAAATATAAAGTGAAAACAAATTATACATAATTTTACAGTATGGTTGATCCTTGAACAACATGTGTTTTAATTGCACAGGTCTACTTCTATATGAACTTTTTTTCAATAACTATATTGGGAAAACTTTTGGAGATTTGCAACAATTTAAAAAAACTTGCAGGTAAACCATGTAGCCTAGAAATGTGAGACCCATGTGAAGTGTCACTACTGATGGTGAAAGTGCCCCCAAAAAGTGGAAAAATATGACATTACAAGAAAAACTTGAGTTGCTTAATATGTACCAGAGATTGAAGTCTGCAGCTGTGGTGGCCCACTATTTCAAAATAAATGAATCCAATGTAAGGACCATTGTAAAAAATGAAATAAGGAAATTAACCAAAGAAGCAGTTTCTGCTGACCAGGAGGCCATAGACAAATTCCCAAGCACTATTAAGAAAATCATTGAGGAGAAAGGACATTTGCCCTTACAGTTTTTTTAATGCGGACAAAAGTGCACTATTCTAGAAAAAAATTTTCACTAAGGGCACTTATTAGTCAGGAAGAGAAATGAGCACCAGGTTTTAAGGAAAGAAGGGAAGGCTAACTCTAATTCTTGTGCAAATCCAGTTGGATTTGTAATCAGAACTGCTCTTATTTATAAAGCCTCCAATCCCTGATCCTTGAAAGAAAAAATAAACGCCACCTGCCAGTCTTGGTTGTACAACCGGAAAGAGTGAACAAGAATCCTTTTTCTAGATTGGTTTCGCAGTGCTTCATCTCTGAAGTCAGGAGGTACCTCGCCAGTAAGAGACTGCATTTTTTAGTTCTTTTGATATTGGGCAATACCCTTGGCCCTCCAAACCGCATAAGTTCAATGCAGAAGGCACCAAAGTAATCTACTTGACCCCAAACACAAGTCTCCAATTCAGCCTTTAGATTAGGGGTCATAAGGACCTTTAAGGCTCATTATTCATGGTACTCTATGGAAAGGATCGTCAATATTATAGAACAGATCTCTGAGAGAACATCATTAACGTCTGAAAAGTTTACACTATTTAAGATGCCATCATTGTTACAGAAAAAGCTGTGAAAGCCATCAAGCCCAAAACAATAAATTTGTGCTGGAGAAAGCTGTCCAGATGTTGTCTGTGACTTCACAGGATTTAAGACAGAAACAATCAAGAAAATCATGGAAGAGATTGTGGATATGGCAAAAAAAAAAAAAAAAAAAAAAGGAGGCGAGTGAAGGAGTTCAAGATATGCATCTTGGAGAACTTCAAGAGCTAATAGACACCACTAAAGGAGAAAACAGCAGATAACCCAATGGAGATAAGTGCTCCCAAACCAGAGCCAGAAGATGAGGAAGAAGATACAGAAGAAGCAGTGCTAGAAAACATATTTACACTAGACAATCTGGCACAAGGGTTCTGATTATTCAAGAATTCTTTTGACTTCTTTTATGACATGAACCACTCTGTGATATGAACACTGAAACTAAAGCAAGGGGCAGAAGGATTAACACTGGTGCTCTCAACACAGAAGCACTCAGATTCATAAAACAAGTTTTTAGAGATCTTCAAAGAGATTTAGACTCCCATGCAATAACAGTTGGAGACTTTAACATGCCACTGACAATATTAGATAGATCATAAATATAAAAAATTAACAAAGATATTCAGAACCTGAACTCAGCACTGGATCAAATGGACCTGATATATATCTATAGTACTCTCTACCCCAAAACAACAGAACATACATTCTTCTCACTGCCACATGGCAAATACTCTAAATCAGTCACTTGTAAAATCAACTACGGACATAAAACACTCTTCAGCAAATGCAAAATACTGAAATCATAACAATCTCTCAGACTACAGTACAATCAAATTAGAAATCAGGACTAAGAAATTCACTTAATTCATACAATTACACAGAAATTCAATAACCTGCTTCTGAATGACATTTGGATAAAGAATGAAGTTAAGGCAGAAATCAAGAAGTTCTGTGAAACTAATGAGAACAAAGATACAACATACCAGAACCTCTGGGTCATAGCTACAACAGTGTTAATGGGAAAATTTATAGCACTAAATGTCCAAGTCAAAAATTAGAAGATTTCAAATTAACAACCTAACATCACAACCGACAGAAGTAGAGAACCAACAGTAAACAAATTCCAAAGGTAGCAGAAGACAAGAAATAACCAAAATCAGACCAGAACTGAAGGAAATTGAGACAAGAAAAACCACTCAAAAGATTAACAATCCAATATATGTTTTTATGAGAAAATTAATAAAATAGATAGACCACTAGTTAGACTAAGAAAGAAGAAAAGAAAGAGGATTCAAAAAACATCGTCAGAAATGACAAGGAGGATATTACCACTCACCCCACAGAAATACAAACCCTCAGAAAATATTATAAATACCTCTATGCACATAAATGATAAAATCTGGAAGAAATGGATGAATTCCTGGACACATATATCATCCCAAGACTGGATCAGGAAAAAATTGAATCTTTGAACTGAGCAATAACAAGTTCTGAAATTGAGTAAGTAACAAATAGCCTACCAACGAAAAAAGCCCGGGACCAGAGAGATTTACAGGTGAATTCTCCCAGTTGTACAAGGAAGAGCTGGTACCATTCCTACTGAAAGTATTCTAAAAAATTGAGGAGGGAGGACTTCACCCTAACTCATTCTATGAGGCCAGCATCATCCTGATACCAAAACCTGGCAGAGACATAACTAAAAAAGAAAACTTCTGGCTAATATCCTTGATGTATATAAAGGCAAAAATCATCAACAAAATACTGGCAAACCAAATCCAGCAGCACAGTAAGGCAGGTGGATCCCTTGAGCCTGGGAGTTCAAAACCAGACTGGCAACATAGCGAAACCCTATCTCTACCAAAATATACAAAAATTAGCCAGTTGCGGTGGTTTGGGCGGACCTGTATTCCCAGCTACTCAGGAGGCTGATGTGGGAGGATCCCTTGAGCCCAGGAGGCGAGGGTTGCAGTGAGCCGAGATCGCGACACTGCCCTCCAGCCTGGAGGACAGAGCCAGACCCTGCCTGAAAAAAAAAAAAAAAAAAAAACAACAAACCAAAACCCAAAACCAAAACAAAACCAGTAACAACAGAAAAACCACCCTGCATTACATATAAGGGGGAGCTTCCTATATGTATTAGGCCATGAAACATTCATAAGTTTATGTGGAAAATGAGGCCATGAAATGTTCATAAGTTTATGTGGAAAATGAGGCCATGAAACGTTCATAAGTTTATGTGGCAAATGAGGCACAGAAAATAACTTTCTCAAGGAGACAGAGTTTTTTCCTGGTAGCCAAAGTTCTTATTACAGCAGTAACTCAGCATGTTAACGTAAAACACCCACACGATGAGAGTGAAAGCATCATTTTCACAGTGAATCCGTCTACTCTCAATTCCTTGTGTTGAGTAGCAAATTACCTTGGTCTAAATCCAAATAAATGGGAATGAAGACACATTGTTTCAACATGAATTCAATTATCACTATTCTCCTTACTGTTAATATTTGTTTTATCCAAAAATTTCATAGACAACTTGACTGATGACTGCTTGCAAGGAGTACTGTCTCTACCTGTTACGGAGGCAGTTCCACCTTCCTGACAGCCAAACAAAGCCATGGACTTGCAACAAAATCTAAGACTTTCATCTCATAGGCTCTTCACATACTCATGTGGCATTTGAATAACATTTCTTAGTAAAAAAAAAGTTTCCATGTATTTTGTAATTGATATCACAATTAGAAAATAATATCAAAACTGAAGGATTAGCTTCAAAAAGCTAGCATGATCTAATTTAAGTTCTTACTGATGGCAAATTGAAGGTCAAACATCATAACTCAAAAATTCAACAAATGGTCTGCAACTCGTTTAACCAAAGAGAAACATGTTTCTCATTGCTTATAGTTTGTTGGGCAATTATAGATATAAAGCCACAAAATTAAAATCTAACATTTTGATGGAACCAAAATACACATATATGAACACAACTTTTTCTTTTTGCTTGTGTTGCACAGACCAAATATTATACTTATAAAAATATTTTAATGTAATGAAGTTGATCAGAATTACAGATTTTGTTTGAATAAGCCAGAAGAGTTTAAAAGAATAAAATCTATTCATATCATTTATGTGATAACGTTGATCAAGTCATTTAACAACTGAAAAAAAATATGACTATATATGTCATAACAGTGCAAAGAAATAATTAAGTTTATGCACTTAGTAATGTGTCTGACATTGTAAGTACTAACTGTTAGATCTGAGTGGTATGTCTATTTATCTGAGGCTTTCTGATATTGTACTTTTTTCTTTACCTGTTATCTTCATCATGGCTATCCTGATAGAATAAATAAAAATAACAATTATTCTAACTTCCTTATCCATATGTCTTTTCAAATTATTAATATTATTAATGTTGTAAGACTATTATCATTTAGATCTCAACATATGTACATATCTATACAATATATTCTTCATAGAGGTACAACATATGAAATTGCATTGTGATCATTCATTTGTTTATGTTTTTCTCTCTTACTAGATCTGTGTGAGAGCAAGAACAAATCTTTTTAATCACTGAATGGTTTCTTTAGTAGATACATTTATAAATAAATAAGTGAACAAACAACAAAAGGCACATGTGAAAGGTATTTAAAATTATTTCAAATATAGGCATAGGTTAACTTTTAAAGTATCACAGATTCCTAAAGATTAAGTTCCTCAGAGATGTCTCCATGTTAATTGCTCGTCTTGGAAGACTTTGGTTTCCAGATCTTACCAGCAAATAGTCGAGACATAAAAGACTCAAAATTATTTGAAATATGTTAAAATCTATACAATTAAAGTTTTAATTTTTTTACAATTATTTGAAATCTTTTTTTTTTACATTTTACTTTGTAAGTTACAGCAGTATACAAATTTGTAAATGAAGTATGCTAGACCTAAAGTTTTTTACCAACATCATTTGGGAGAACATGGAAGTAAAATGAACATTTGAAGATGGAATTCTCCTATAGTCCAACAATTTATCAGTGACTTATACCTCAAGCCTAATAATTAATAATTGAATTGATATTTGTATAAATAAAAAATTATGGTGCTTTTAAAATTTATTCTTGTATTTTAAATAAGGAACTTAATTTACAAAGAAAACAAAAGTGGCATGCACTAAATTTCATCAAATAAATCTCTACATTTAAAGTACAATGCAACAGAGCATAGTACCTCCAGGCACTGAATTTAGTGAACATGATAGAGAACAAGTAGAGTCTGAAAGTGTTATGACATTATCAATATTTATGTTGAAAATACAGAAGAAATTAAAGTTTGAAACTACATTTGAAGTACGACATGAGGACATATGTGCCTTTAAGGAAGTGACATACAGAATTAAAATTACTATAGTAAAATTATTTTACTATAAAATCATACACAAGCTGAGTTTTAAATAAATATATATAATTTCCAGACAATTTTGTAAGGAAAATAAATTTTACTTTTTTTTCCAGTAAGTCATTAAACAATGCAGTGGAGAAACTTGTATAGAAGTGGAAGAAATGGACAGGGAAATTATGCAATTAACTCTAATGCAGCATATAAAGAAACTAGGAGAGCAAGGATACTTACAGAGATATTGAGAAATTTCAAAATTTTTCTTGGCTTTTTATAGGGCTCTTTGACCAAAAATTCATTTTTTTTGCATAATACACAACTTCATGGACCACACTTTTGAAGGCTTGTTTTACTTGCTGGTTTCTCAAAGTGTAAATGAAAGGGTTCAGCATGGGGGCAATGGATGTATTGAGAACAGCTACTCCTTTTGTCAATGATGCCTTTTCTTTTGCAGATGGATTAGCATACATGAATATACAGCTTCCATAAGAAATGGAAATGACAATCATGTGAGAGGAACAAGTGGAGAAAGCCTTTTTTCTTTGACTGGCAGATGGGATTCTTAAAATGGTCCTGATAATGTACATGTAAGATAAAATCACTAATGCCAAAGTGAACAGCAAAGTAACCAAAGCAAAGTAAAAACCAATTACTTCTAGGAGCCATGTATCTGAACAAGATAGTTGTAAGAGGGGAAAATAGTCACATGCAAAGTGATCAATGACGTTGGAAGCACAGTAATCCAGCTGGAGGAGAAGCATAAGGGGTGGGAAAATGGTCAGAAACCCACTTAGCCAGGCACACAACACAAGTAGGGTGCAGAGATTCCTGTTCATGATGGTTGTGTAATGAAGGGGCTTGCAGATGGCAACATAGCGGTCATAGGACATGGCAGTTAATATGTAAAATTCCGTCACCCCCATGAATATAAAGAAAAAGAGTTGGGCTGCACAGTTGTTATAGGAAATAGTCTTATTCCTGGTGATAATTGCCCCCAGAAATCTGGGGATGCATACAGTTGTAAATGAGATTTCTAAGAAAGAGAAGTTCCGGAGGAAGAAATACATAGGTGTCTGCAGATGGGAGTCCACAAAGGTCAGGGTGATGATAGTCAGGTTTCCAGTAACACTTAACATATACGTGATAAATAAAAAGAGAAAAATCACAATCTGAAGGTCAGGATCATCAGAAAGGCCCAGGAGGACAAATTCTGTGACCATTGTGTGGTTCATGTCGCTTCCTTTCTCTCTCTCCCTCCTCTACTCTCCTTTTTGTTCTTTTAAAGATATTTTGGTAGAATGACAATTAAGGAAAAATAGATAAGAGATATAATGCATCATGATCCATATAATCATCATTAATACAATTCTAAAAATCTTCTACAGTCTATGACAGTTTTATTTTGACTATCTTTTTTGCATTATGTTTTAATTTTTTTTCTATGTCCAGCCTATTTACTGGTTCTCTTACTTTAAATCTAGCAGAAGTTAGGATATTTTCATACAATAAGCTGCATCACTGAGAAACAGCTAATAAAATGTATAATTCCTGCTTTGAGTCCCATTAATGCAAAATATCATTATATTTTTGTTGAAACAATCACAAGAAACATACATTTTTCTTTTTTTCCATGATGTATACATTAAAGGATATTACCACCTAAATACAAAATGGGTGCTCTTAATTCCATCAAAAGATAAAAGTGAAAATTACAAGATTGTTAATAACCCATTATTCTTTTTATGATATGAGAAACAAATTAAAGATTTTTAGCAAATAAAACATATATTTTTATTTTAACAATGTTATTTTATTTATTCATTTTATTTTTAATATTAACATTTTGATCTAATTGTCAAGATACTAGAACATCCTCTATATGATTTATATTTACTATAAGATAGAGTAAATAATGTAATTATTTTACTTAACAAATAGGGAACAGGTTCACTTATTTATTGGTTTGTCTTATAATTCCATCAAAATCTTTAATGTTTGATGTCTTCTATGACTCACAAGAAATGTGTGTATATATTATACATACAGACATTTTTAATTTTGAGCTTAAGGGAACATGTGGTATTTATCTATTTTTCATTTTGCTCTGAAGCATAAATTGGAAAAGTAACTACTTGCCTTAGATCTCAGCAGCTCTCTCACTTGGATTATAACTTAGTGCATCTTCCATTTGAACATCTTCCTTTCAGAGCTTTATGGAAAAAAGTTTTATTTCCTAGTAAATTTTGTCCCACATAAGACCATTCATGCTTAAGCAACCATTCATTCATAAAGATATCCAGAATTGTATAGGAAACCCTCTCACATTCATTCGAAACTAGTCAGTTAATTTCCAGCTATTCAAGCACTGCTGGTGTTCTATAGACGTGGTCTGCTAAAATCCTAATAGTTGTCACCTCCATATTTTAGATTGTCAAATTTCTGCTATGATGGATAGAATGTAAAATTATTGCTTCTCTTCTGGACACTACTAAAGTTCACACTTACCAAATTTTATTTTATGTTTTTCTCTATTTTATAATGGTTTAAGGGAAATACTTCAGGAAATAAAAATGGAATGCCAGAAACTTTTGGAAGACGTGGAAATACATTATATTCCTTTTCAATAATGTTGAACTAGAAGTTAAAAAAATTTATTCCTCTTCAATAATGTTGAGCCAGAAGTCAAAAAAGAAAAAAACATTTAAAGAGAAAACAGATAAATATGTGACACATTGGATATTATGAGTTAGATTCTGGTATCTGGCTTCCCTCTGGTCATACTTATATCTAAATCATTTCAAGTTTCTTTGTTTTGACCTCAAAAGATTTGATCTGGGAACAAAGCAAAGTCCAGGCCACACCTCTGCTGTATTATTTCGGGAAGCCGCCTTTAGCCTCCTAACTCTTATCTGTAGTCGATCTCCTTTGAGAGCAGTTAAGTTCATCTTTTAGCCCACAGAGGACCTCAAATATTGTCTTCTGTGAAATACTTACTTCCATTAATTGCAATTAATATTTTATGCATACTTAATATTTCATGAGTAATAAAAATAGCTATGACATCCATTTTCTTACAAAACTAGAGCACAATCTAATTGATATTTAATCATCTTTTTGAGATTAGAAAAGTTTTCTACATATCCCATTTTTGTTTTTTATCCTAAGGCTTTGTTAAGTGTTAAGGCATCAAGAAGCAAAAGGTTATTTCACAATGCTAAGTAAAGAATAACTATCATAATGCAAGTATTGTGCTCACAAGTTGTTAAAAAATGCTATCAGGTTAACTAATTCAATTATCATTATAAATTGCAATATTTAATAGCAGCGTCAATTTGTCCATCTTATTGTTTATCTTGGCCTTTACATCTGTTATCCCTTCAACATTCTAATAAAAAACCCATAAAATGTGCTTTTATTTATGTGAAATTCTGGTTTGTGAGTTATAACTAATTATTCTCCTTAGTGTTCTTTTTATGTTTCCCAAGTATTTTGGCAAAAAAATGTATAATCAGATAAACCATTTATTTAACATTTAATGTATTTAAACAAATAATGCATATTATATAATACAGATTATTTAACACAAAATAGGCATTATATGTTTTAATAAAATTATGAAATGTGTATTTAATGTATAAAAATACAATAATAAATTTAAGTAATCAAATAATGTTTTAGTTTTTCTTTTCCAGCTTTATTGGGGTATAATTTAGAAATCAAAAATATATATACTTAAGATGTATTTCACTGTTATAAAGGAGCATTTAGTAAAGGAACATTTTGGCAGATATGTTTCCATATCATAGGGAGTGTTACCCTTAATCACTTGTTTTGTTGATCACTTTTGTGACCATTATAAAAATGATGTTATGTTTTTATTATAACAGCTCAATTAATAAGCAGGAAATTCTATCATTATTCACAGACGGAAAAGTGCATTAATGCCTCGCTTGATTGCATCCTTGTCCTATTGATATCCTGTTGTTGCTATTTAGGTGTAAAGGCTTAATTGAGGTTTAGGCTTAGGCATTTTTTTCCTTTCAAAACTAATTCAAAAAAGAATTTTATACTTTCAACAGAGATACATGTTTAATTGATTAAAAAAATAATTAGCAGCTATTGGTGTAACAGCCCAATGAGTTCACCTTGCCTGCTGCCTAGACAGAGCCGATTTATCAAGACAGGAGAACTGCAATAGAGAAAGAATGAATCCTGTAATTCATGCATAGCTGGCAGTGCAGGAGACCCAAGTCTTATTATTACTCAAATCAGTCTCCCTGAGGATTCTGGGATCGGGGATCAGAGGTGTTTTTTTGTTGTTGCTG
Organism: Theropithecus gelada; assembly: GCF_003255815.1. Taxonomy (NCBI): domain Eukaryota; kingdom Metazoa; phylum Chordata; class Mammalia; order Primates; family Cercopithecidae; genus Theropithecus; species Theropithecus gelada. The sequence continues at coordinate 14,459,300 of NC_037679.1, read as the reverse complement.
TTGTTTGTAGGGAGACCCCCTGAAACTATTGCTATGGAATAAAAGATGAAATGCTCCTGATTATTGTAAATACAAAGTTGCATGCAGGATTGTGTAAAGACAATGCCAGGTTGGACTGCCAGAATGAGCCAACAGTGTGTGATGTGCTTCCCCCTGCAGAGAGCCTATGAACAGACGTGCAGTCAGGGAGGTTTCACATCACCAAGATTCCTATCCCAGAAAAGCAGATGTTCATAGCTCTGGGAATGAAATGCAACCCTTGTGGAGAGCCTATAAATGGATGCATGAAGGCACCTGTTCATATGGATAAGATAAGGCTATAAACACCCTCATCTTGCCATGGCTCTTCTAGGCCTCTTTAGGGTTAAGGCATACTCCCTTCTGAGAATTTCTGTTCTAACCAGTTGTCTAGCTTCACATCCTGTTTCTGTGGATTGTTTGTAACCAGCTTTTGCTGCAACTGTTACTGCTGATGAATATCTTGCTGCAACTGTTACTACTGATTAATGTTTTGCTAGTCATAGGTTATGGAAAGACCATGTTTCTCTTTTAAGGCTCTGTTAGAAATTACTGATGCACATACTATACTGTAAATTCTTATCTTTGTATACTGTACTTCTGCATACAGATGTCATGTTAAGGAATTACTTCATCCCCACGTGACCATTTTACCTCATAATCAAACAACATTGGGCCGGGCGTGGTGGCTCAAGCCTGTAATCCCAGCACTTTGGGAGGCCGAGACGGGCGGATCACGAGGTCAGGAGATCGAGACCATCCTGGCTAACACGGTGAAACCCTGTCTCTACTAAAAAAAAAATATACAAAAAACTAGCCGGGCGAGGTGGCAGGCGCCTGTAGTCCCAGCTACCCGGGAGGCTGAGGCAGGAGAATGGCGTGAACCCGGGAGGTGGAGCTTGCAGTGAGCTGAGATCTGGCCACTGCACTCCAGCCTGGGTGACAGAGCGAGACTCTGTCCCCCCCCAAAAAAAAAAAACAAAAAAAACAAACAAACAACATTAATCCCTCACTAAGCTACCCCCGCCCTCACTAAACTTAATAATAAATGCTGGCATATCCAGTGCATTGGTGTGATCATGGGACCAGAAGGCAGTGATCCCCTGGACCCAGCTTTTACTATTTTGTGTATGTCTATTATTTCTTGACCTGCTGATCTGCCTGGGAACAAACAGAGAGCCCTGTTGCATTGTGGGCTGCTGGCCAGACCCCACAATAGTTGTTGCTGTTGTTGCTTGAGACAGAGTCTCACTCTGTCACCTAGGCTGGAGTGCATTGGCACAATCTCAGCTCACTGCAACTCTGGCCTCCCAGGTTCAAGTGATTCTACTGCCTCAGCCTCCTAAGTAGCTGGGACTACAGGCATGCACTACCATGCCTGGCTAACTTTTGCATTTGTTGTAGAGACTGGGTCTCACCATGTTGGCCAGGCAAGTCTCAAACTCCTGGCCTTAGGTGATCTGCCTGCCTTGGCCTCCCAAGGTGTGGGAATCAGAGTTTTTAAAGACAACTCGGTGGGTGGGGAAAAGCTAGTGAGCTGGGAGTGCTGATTGGTCAGGACCTAGATGAAATCATAGGGAGTTGAAGCTGTTTTCTTGTACCAAGACAGTTCCTTTGTGGGGGCTACAAGATCAGATGAGCCAGTTTATCCATTTGGGTAGTGCCACTGATCTGTCAAGTGCAGGGTCTGTAAAATATCTCAAGTTCTATCTCAGGAGTAGTTTAGGGAGGGTCAGAATCCTTTAGCCTCCAGCTGCATGACTCCTAAACCATAATATCTAATCTTGTGGCTAATTTGTTAGTACTACAAAGGCAGTCTGGTCCCCAGGCAAGACGAAGGCCTGCCCTGGAAAACTAAGTTCCTCCTAAAGTCAGTTCAGCTGCCCAGAATGAACAAGGACAGCCTGGAGGTTAGAAGCAAGATGGAATTGGCTAGGTTGGATCTCCTTCACTGTCTCAGTTACAATCCTGCCATGGTGGTTTCATTGGTGATCAATGGCTGGATTCATTTGTTCACTATGTGCTACAAAATGATTATATTCTCAACCTAACATTTACCATTTCCTTATACATTGTTACAATTCATATAGAAAATCTCAGATGAATGCTTACTTTGTTCTTCATTCAGTATTCCAAGTTGATTCACCAGTATCTTTTTGTTGGTATCATTATAAACACATAGATTCACAATTTTGAAATCATCTTTTGGTCATGTTAGTGTTTGACATATGCATTTCAAGGAAGATTTAAATGAACATCTCTACCTCTTTGGAGTGATTTATCTAGGGAGAAAGTCTTCAACTTGTCTTCTGACTCTCATGGACATTATACTTTTAGTATTAGATAGCTTCCTTCTTAAGTAGTATGTTTTTCCAGCCTCATGTTACACTTTCCTGTATTACATCTGGAATCAACCATTTCTCCAAAAAGTCCTCTTTGCATTGATTGGAAAATATTAAATCAAGATAAGAATCTGAGCACTAGTTATAATAATTGTCATGAAGTCAATAATCTCTTCTATTTATTTTCAGTGGAAAGGACAAGCAAACATATTTTTTTAAACATATAATATTTTTTGGACAATAGCTTGTTGAAAAAATCTTTAGAAGAGCATACTAATGAAACAAGATTATTTGTCAGGGTAATATCCAAGGTTCGTTGCCTCATATCAAGGAAATCAAGGATGTGAACACACAAGGGGTGAGGTTAAGAGCAGAGGTTTTATAGGTGAAAGAGAAAAGCTCCCTCTCCTGCAGAAAGAGGGGCTTCTAAGCGGGTCTTCTGGCACCATGGTGAAATGCACAGGATTTTATAGATGAGCCTGAGGAGGTAGTGTCTGATTTACATAGAGGACGAGAGATTGGTCAGACCAGCTATGTCATTTGCATAGCCCACAAAGAAGATGGCTGCCCCACCCTAATCTTTTATTATGCAGATGAGTTCTCTACCTGGCCAGTGCCATGTTGCCTACTTCTTTACTGTACATGTGGTTGACAAACAAAAGGGAAGATGGGGTGGTCATGTTGAATATGCCTGACCCCCAGATAGCCTTTTCCTATTGGCACAACTGCTGGCATTGACCCATGCAAGCATCTAGCCTGCTTTTCTATGTCTACAGCTTGATTTTTCAGGCTGCTCTTTGTGATAAAAGAAATGACTTGGGGGCTACTTTTTATTAAAAGGGAAACTTTGCCAAGGACTCTCTTACCTTCACTACCTAAATAATTTCTTTCTATGTCTTGTATCACTAAAACATGTTAATATTTTTCAACTTTAGGACTACACGACTTTTACATAATCCTTTCTATCTTTGATCCATTTGTGTCTTCTTTCTCTCATATTGAGTACCCTGGCTATCACATTAATTTTCATTTGTTTCTGTTCCTCATATTGCACATACAACAGTATTAGAATAATAATGATGCCATTGTCACCCACAATGTCATTCCTGAGAACAGTTTCAGATTTATTTTTAGCTCTTCTCTTTGTGCCCTTAGATTAAACCCCACGTGGAGGTACAGACCAATTGATATACTGAAAACCAGCTGGAATAATTCTGTTCAGGTGGTTACTTCACCAACTTAATACACAGTTTGTTATATTTAATTCACTTGAGTTTTATTTTTCAGAGTTTTTTAAAATTAATGTATTTGTAATTATTAAATACTAATATTTGCCCAAAGTTTAATAATCAAACCTAATTACATTTCAAAAAGTCTATATTTAAACATTGATTCTTCCAACCTCTTTACTTCCTTCTCTATAGGCAGTTTTAAAAAATATTATGGCTTATGGCTCATTTGTTCTTTTTTTTTTCTTTTGAGATGGAGTCTTGCTGTATTACCTAGGCTGGAGTGCAGTGGCATGATCTTGGCTCACTGCAACATCTGCCTCATGGGTTCAAGTGATTCTCCTGCCTCAGCCTCCCAAGTAGCTGGGATTACAGGTGCATACCACCCCACCCACCTAATTTTTGTATTTTTAGTAGAGACTGGGTTTCACCACGTTGGCCAGGCTGGTCTTGAACTCCTGACTTCAGGTGATCTATCTGCCTTGGCCTCCCCTACTGCTGGGGTTACAGTCGTGAGCCACTACATATGACCTCATTTGTTACCTTCAGTCATAAATAATTTACACATTAACATTCTCCCTTCTTAGTAAAACATACAAATATTTTCCCTATTTTATTTAATCAATATATGCCCTGAGGACCATGCTACAATAGTGTATATCTCTCATCCCTTTTATAGCTGCAGTGTACAGCTATACTATAGTTTATTCAAATTCTTAAAGACATTTATCCAATTCTTAAAGACATTGGAAATGAAAAATGCAGCCCTACTGTTGCAGACTGTCTGGTTGGTAAGAGAGATGGGGATTTCAGGAATCTCAGGTCTTAAAAGATATATATTGAGCCACCACGCCTGGCCTAAAAAGGCTTCTTTTGGTGGGTATTTTAATGTTGTCTCTGATGGAAGTCTGGCTGCATTATCATCCAGGGCCTTGATGATAGTTATCTTTTAGATTTCTTGTATAATACTGTGAATGAACTCTAGTTACATGAGTTATATATATATATTTGTGTCTCTCTCTTCAAAAAGTGCCTGACAAATGAATGCTAATCTCTCTATTATAGACAAGCAAAGTTTATAGCAATGAGAATCTAACAGTGTGATTATGTGTTGCAAATGTAGGATCACCTATCTGCATGGAAAGAACACAATGGTTGAGTTATTATTCTTTAGAATCTAAGCACTTATTCCTGGTAATCATATTGATTACTTTCTAAAGAGTCTAAAATAATTCTAAATCAATTACCATAAAGAATACAAATATTTCAGACTGGTCTTCAAGCAATTCTATAATTTGCTTCTGGCTAAGTACATGTACATATTCTGTTTCTCAGTAACAATATAGTGTGCACCAATATCAGTATTCCAATGACTCTCTCACCTCTCTCTTTCAAAAATTCCAAAATTCTGTAATTATTTTTCATGTCAATCATGTTACTCTATAATGAATTTCTCAATATTTTATAAACATACAATCATCTTTATCAGGTTTCCATAGGTAACCCAAGTAAAACTTTCTCCTCCTCATCTGTTACTGAATTTAGTTTATGCATCTTTTCAAACGTTGATGATAATGTCATTTAGTTTTAATTTTTATAAATGCATCTGTTAGTTCTGTCAGCTATTATTGACTTGAAATCCTAAAGAAATAAAATTTTTTAAAATTTAAATCTGAACATAATTGTAGATGTACTATATGTAAAGATAACAATAGAAATAGTTGTTACTAATGTATTGATAGCTCATTATGTTACATGCTTTACAGATTGATTTCCATTCTTATAGTAACTTAACTTAAGATGTTATGACTGGTTTACACATGAGAAAATATATGCTCAGAGGGCATAGAGACCACAGGCTTTCTATCATTTTTCTTGTTTAACATGAAAATGTTATTTCTAATAGGAAGTAATAAAATTAAGAAACCATTTCTATCTTCTGTTTAACATTTTGAATTCATTTCAGTTTTCTTTGACAGTTTTTCCTCAGCAAACCTTGTTCTTAGTCTCCCAGTTGAATATATTGCACAAAAATCTTTAAAAAATTTGTATCACTGATTAAAATTATAATTTGTTTTCTATTACTTAAAAATGTGGTCAATAAAATTTACAGTATTTTAGTATCATTACTTCTTATTTCAGCTTTTGAAATCATGGGCACACACACACACTCATCTTGCTTGCATACTTTAGACATTTATTAAGATGTTAAGTACAAGGAAGCAAAATTTTAACAGATGAAAATCATAATTTTAGATATACTAAAAAACTTTTGCTTCGTTGTGAAGCTTTTATTTTGTATAAAACTAAACCTTACATAATTTTGTTCAGGTACAAAATAGTTTGAATACATATCCTGTTTTAAACTAGTCTAAAATTTAAGAAGATTTACATATTACTTTTAGGTAATGATAGAAAGAAGCTTATTTTCCACTCACAGAAACTTAACATATCTTAGTTATATATTATATATAGTTATATAAATAACTATATTTCTATGTTGGATGAAATCTGTATATGTATTTGTGTATGTGTCTATTCATCATCTGTCATTCTATAGAGAGAATATTATGGGATTCACAAATATGGAGATCCACTTAGCACTTATAACAAAAAAGTATATATTGATAATGGTCTAGGCTTCTTTTCTTTATTAATAGATTAATTTCACAAACATACCAAATTAAAATGAGTAATGAAAGTTTTTTTGCTTTTCAAATGAATTAACTTACATTTTTAAAAAATTATATCATATCTTTTACATATTTCCTAGAACACCAGTAGCATAGTGAAGGGAATTTCTATAAGAATAAATTAAAATTATAAAACTGTATGTTCTGTGTATAACAAGTAGAATATCAGATTGATATTTATAAAGCCATTCCAATGTATCTAGGTATAATTTTATTTCTTGAAGAAAACTCAAGAATAATTTTAGTTTTCAAAATATTTTTGAATCTTGTAATTTTAAAAAATTGTTCAAAGGAGGGGATGTCAGGAAGACACAATAAAATTATTTTCAGTCGAATGAGAAATATATTAAATAAATATGCTTGCAAACTTTTAGGAAAAAGAAAATGATGCAGAAGATTGCAAAGAGGCCATTTTGATTGGAAGAAGCTACTGAAAACTCGTATTATCCTTTCCTGTGCCTCTAATTCGTCACGTCATACCATTTCATGTGCTTGTGAAAAATACTGTCTTCCTTGCCATGTTAATGAAAGCTTGCTTAACTTGCTGATTTCTTAGACTGTAAATAAAGGGGTTCAGCATGGGGGCTACTGAGGTGTTTAGTATTGCCACTCCCTTGCTCAAGGACACTCTATCTTTTGCTGAGGGTTTAATGTACATAAAAATGCAGCTGCCATAAGAGATGGAGATGACAATCATGTGGGAAGAACATGTGGAAAAGGCCTTTGTCCTTTGACTAGCAGAAGGAATTCTCAAAATTGTTCTGATAATGTATATGTAGGACAGAAATATTAATGCCAAAGTCAACATTAGAGTAAACACAGCACAAGAAAATCCCATCACCTCTAGGAATTTTGTGTCTGAACAAGCAAGTTGCAGCAGGGGAAAATAATCACAGGTAAAATGGTCCATAATATTAGACCTACAGTAATCAAGCTGTAAGAGCAACATGAGTGCTGGGAATATGATTAAGAATGAAACCAGCCAAGAAGTAAAAACAAGCAGTGTGCAGACTCTTCGATTCATGATATTCAAGTAATGCAGAGGCTTGCAGATGGCCACATAGCGGTCATAGGACATGGCAGCCAGAAGGTAAAACTCTGTGACTCCCAAGAGAATGAAAAAAAATAACTGAACTATGCAATCATTAAAGGAAATGGTTTTATCTCCTGAAATAATGTTACCCAGAAACTTGGGTATACTGACAGTTGTGAATGAAATTTCTAATATGGAGAAATTTCTGAGGAAGAAATACATGGGGGTCTGCAGGTGGGAATCCAGCAGGGTGAGGGTGATAATGGTCAGGTTCCCAGTGATGCTGAGCATGTAGGTGACGAGCAGGAAGACAAAGATCACAACCTGAAACTTTGGGTCATCTGTCAATCCCAGAAGAATAAACTCTGTTATTTCTGTATGGTTTCTCATTCTTCAGTTGCTTACTTATTTCCCCTGCCAGACCTATAAGAGAAAGCACAAGTAACACACTTGAAGAGTTATGGATTAACAAATATCCAAATACAGAGCTGGAGTTTGGTTGACATAGTATGCCATTTCTACTTCAAGGGGAAATTTAACACCACCCAATAATAACAGTGGTCCTTTAATTTCCAGTCTTTTACAGGTGAAAACTCTTCACATAAGACAGGTTAAAAATAAAAGTTTGGTATCACAGTTGGAAATGGTAGGGGAGGAATTTGAAACCAGACTTTGCTGACTCCAGTTAACACCTGTTATCTTTCTGAGACATGCCTATAAGTTTCCTCTGTAATCAGAACCACCTTTGTATCCTTGTACCAATCCCTATACAAGTTTCCAAGTTATGTAAAAGTTTGATTACTCTGATAATTCTCAATATGGAGAAGATACTTGAGGTTTTTTGTTTGTTTTGTTTTGCTTTTTTTTGTTTTGTTTTGTTTGTTGTTGTTGTTTTTGAGGTAGAGTCTCACTCTGTCACCCAGGGTGGAGTGCACTGGTGCGGTCTTGGCTCATTGAAACCTTTGCCTCCTGGGTTCAAGTGATTCTCCTGCCTCAGCCTCCTAAGTAGCTGGGATTACAGGCATGTGCCACCACGCCCTGCTAATTTTTGTATTTTTAGTAGAAACGGGGTTTTGCCATGTTGGCCAGGCTGGTCTCGAACTCCTGACCTCAGGTGATCTGCCTGCCTCGGCCTCCCAAAGTGCTGGGATTACAGGCATGAGCCACTGCGTCTGGCCTAGTTTTTTTTTTTAAAGTGAGTTCTTTGTCCTTAGCCATTGTGAAAGTTGATTGTATGGATTGGGTTGGGTCATTTTTGTCATACCCAGCCACCACAGGTTCAAGATGCCAGGGGGTAAGAAGCACAGAGGGAACGTGGCATTGCTCTAAGAATGTAATTCTGTGTAAGCCTGACTGCTGAAATTGCCTGCTGTAACCTGAAATCAGTGTTATCTAATAGCTGCTGAAATTACCTGCTGTGATCCTATGGGTAGTTTTACTCATTGCCTTAACTTACCAATCAAAACTTGGCAGCTCCCCTAAACCTTACCAGTGTCAATGAACTTTCTTGAAGAGTAATAAGTAACGTTTCTTTTTTATACAGCTTCTAACCTTCTCTTCGTTCTTTGGACATACTGAAAAACCACCTGGTCTGTGTACATGCCTTGAGTTGAAGTTTTTGGTTACCACTTAAGATGTTTTAAATTTTAGAGATTTGTCTCCATATTTTATTTAACCTTGATGCCATTGATCAACTTTCGTGAATATTCAGATTTTCCAACTCCCATGTCCACTTTATTGAAAGCTGGAAATACTTAAGCCATTGCCATGAACAACTTCAGATGTCTGGAATACAGGAGAGGAAGAAGTATAGAATAATGTAAGCTGGAAGAGCCCAAAACTGAAGTTTATTGCATGTGAATATCTTACAATATTTCATGATATTTCAGCCTACCTATGTGTCATTTTATGACTTTTATTCCTATAGAAGCCATTTTGCTTCCTAGTTGAAATAAATAAGTAAATAATATGATATTAATTTGAGAAGGATGCCCTCAGTTAAAAAGATGATACATAAGTATTCTCCAAGATTTGTTTAATTATTTATTCATGCTTTGAAATAGCAATTTTTAATTCTTTCTTTTTGAAAATAAAGTACAAATGATATTGTCATAAACATTTCCATAGAAAAGAGTGAGGTTATCTAGTTATGAATCCAACCTGTTTACTATATCTGAAAATCACTTAACACTTCTCTGTCTCAGTAGCCTCACCTGTAGTTTCTTCCACTGTATACAAGTGCATCTCATAGAGCTATTGTGAGCATTAAGTTAATATCTAAACTTAATAACTTTTATATAACTTAATATGTATTAACTTACTTATGATCTTTCTAAATGCTTTATAAATATGTATATTTATATAATTTATATTTACATAAATAAATATATATAATATATTTAGTGAAATTTAGTGAAAGCTAAAGCATTTAGTGAAAGCTGTATGAGGCTTTGTTCTATGGAGAAAGTATTTCCTAACCATTGAGCTGAAAATCTTTGGGAATGGGAAGGTATCCTGTCCAAAACGTTATGTCTTAAATAAGTAGTAATAATTATATTTGGCACCAAGAGAGTCACATGAGAACAATAACAACAAAGCAATAGGAAAAAAGTCACCAGGTTTCATAGTACCTGTCAGGCATTCTAGGCAAATAAATCTTTGCTCTTCCTTGTCTACATGGCGCTGACCTCTCCCACCATGGTGTATCTGCCTCTTCCACCTCATCACCACCACCACCACCACACACACACACACACACACACACACTCCACTTCTCTTATCTTCAACCAGGATTAGATCACTGTGATGTTCATAGCTTATCAACATTGCTACTCATAGCCAGTTATTTTCTCTGCTCTTCATTAGTAATAACCCTTCTAAAAGTGCTTGAAGCTTGCAGTAAATTATATGTGCATATATATTATACATACATATATGAATGTGCGTATTTATGTGTGTGTGTGTGTGTGTGTGTATAAGTATTGTGGGCAATACATTGAAATGACATCCCAAATTACCTCTGTCCTTATTTCTACAACACTAGGTTTAATACCCACTGTGTGCATTGCATGAGAATCTTATGCTCATTCTTCCTAACTCATCACACTTACAATAGGCTGAAATCTCCTGTTAACTCCTCCGTTATTCTGTGCATTCTTGAGAGTTAGAACAGGATTTTATCTTCAAAGCTATTTCAGCATAATCCAGTATTTAGTATAGTTATGGTAGGTTTAAAGGAAACACTCATCTAGTTAATTAATTAATTAATTAAAGTTGAGTTTGTTATTGAATCACATGCTGCCATCAGTGCAGTTTGCTATTTTATGCTGATATTGTAGCCTGGATTTTACTTAGTTTTTTATCTTTGTTTTACAAGATGTATTTTCTTACATGTCTTACCTTGTGAGATGTGTTTACATATTTGGATCAAGTTCACCGTATTGACTAAATTTAAAACAAAAGATATGTAAAGGGAATCACATTTCATTGATACATAAGTTTAAAGAAAACTTCAAGAAACGTTATTTTCGAATTACTGTCTTTAAATTTTTTTACAATTCATCCTTTCAATTCACTTCACACCAGCTCCAGCAACATCACTCTTATTTCATCAGGGTTTATTTTTCATTAAAAGCTTGAGTTTTTCTTAACACTTTGAAGTCACAAAATACATTCATATCAAATATACAAGATTTAGATTCAATCTGAAGATTCAATTTTATTCAACAACTTACTGACATGAGAGACTCAAGTTTTAAAAAAATATATATCATATTATTACTGGTCTATTACACTGTATTATTCACCTTATTTCAACTTTTTTGTATATCTGTTTTCCTCTTAAATTCCCTGCTATTTTTTTTTTAACACTTTACTCAATAACAATACCATGACTCATTCTTTTGCTTCAAATGAAAGCTGTGAGGGAACATAGGAAAAGCTATGATGGAAGGTGTAAGTCGTTATTTGAAGGGTTCATGAGAGACTTCACAAAAAAATAGACACTTCTATAGCTGGTCTTCAAAGACAAGGGAAACAGGCTTAAAGAAGCTCTAGTCATATGTGATCCAATAACAAGAACTGGATGTGGTATATCATGCTTTTATGTAGAAATGTTTATGAAAGTTTCATGAATTATATTCATTTGCCAATATAAAACAAGCTTGATAAAAATTATCAGTATCCATTTCCTTTGAGTGGGTTGAACCTCAGTGTTTAACAAGTTGCAGTCAATTCCTAGAGAATTAAAAGGTCTCAGGACGTATTCATACAGATAATGAGGAATAGCTCCAAGCATTTAATTCATTATCTTGGATTTTTATATCTGAATAAAATCCATATTTTCTCCTGGAAGAATATGGCTTAGTTTATTAAGTGTTCACTTCCTTCCACCATTTCAACAAATTACTTACTTGTTTTCTAAAGATTCCTGCAACAAATCCTTTGAGCCATTTAAAATGAAAATTAAGGGTGATGCTTAATGATTGCTAAATAAAATGACTACAAAGCATCTTCAGAGCTTTCTAAAAACAACCCTATATCTTGGTCTGCCATCAAGTAAATATTAACGATGACCCTTTAAATAAACTAGGTTAGATATTGGTAATTATTTGATGTGCCTGGTAAGAAAGGGACTATTGGAGAGTAAATCAGTTTGAAGAATCTAGGGATGTGCTTTTAAGAGACTGAGATAAGGGGCTGACTGGTTCCATTTTATTTCTCTCTCTCTCTCTCTCTCTCTCTGTGTGTGTACTGTTTAATAAGGTTTTAAATTACACTGAGTTGAGACCTCCCTTAGCAATGCAAATACTTTGAAAATCTAGTTTTTAAATTTTTCTGTGTTTACTCAGTTATTTCTTCTTTACTTTAATAGAGATCACTGAAAAAATTTTGCAGAGCGTATCTTCAAAACCTATATTACTCGTATCACTCTGGTGTTTTTTTCAACTTTATAAATTTAAAGATTTATTTAGAGCTTAGGTTAATATACTAATGAAAAAGAAAATTATTTAGCTAAATGTTGTGGGCAATATATAGCTCAGTTTTATAATTATGCTAAAATACACTTCGGTACTGCTCAGTTATTCTAGGTTGTGGGCCATGACACAAGGATTACTTTGAGAAATTCTGTAGGCCTGAGTGAAACAGTGGCTCTTCAGGAAAAGTCATTGAGTGGTTGAAAGAATTATTTTACTAAATCTGTTTTTGACTGTTTTTATTATAGTTTTAGATGACTATTTCCCTGGAGAAATATGAATAATTTATATTTCTTCCTTTCGATAATGATGGGCAGGTTTAATTCTCAACCTTCATACAAGTGTGCATAGAAACAAATCAAGGGAAAAGAGGTGTCACCAAATCACACTTACTTTCATAAATAGTAACATTCATTTCTGTAAAGTTTTCTGGAAAACAAATACTCATAACCTCATTCTTTCGGTTCCTGAGCTAGCCATTTATAATTTAAACAAGATAGGAAAAGGACATAAATTAACAGAAAATTGTGGTATTAACATACTATTAATTTTTTATGTATGACCTATAAGGCCAATTTATTATCACAGAAAGTATGAGCTTTAACATTAGAGAGATATGAATGAGACAGTTAATGGATTTGTGACTTTGGGTGAGTTACTTAATGTCTTTAAACTTCAGTTTTCTCTGTTTAAAACAGAGTTGAAACTTCAAGGATGTTTTTGAGAATTAATTGAAATACTATAAATAAGTGTTCCATAAATCATGCAGCATTTAGTAGGCTCTAGGAATAGTTACATTATTTATTTTTTGTTTATTGGAAATTAATTTGGGAAAATATTCATTGTAGTTTTGATTTATTAAAGGCACTATCTATTCGGAACTAGGGACTTTTTTTCTTTATCTCACTTAGCCTTTATAACATATTTCTGAAGTTTTTATCCTTATTCCCAAATGAAGAGCTGAGGCTCAGAGAAATTATATAACTTAATTCATATAGCTAGCAAACATTAAGTATAGACTCAGACTACTTAGCCTGTTCTCTTAAGCACAGTACCGTATAGCTATATTTGATTAAAAACACAGAGACAGAGATAGTAATTTCCTGCTTTTAATTATTAGAGAATGAATAAGCTGGTATACTAGGATATGCTAATCCTTTTTATACACTTTAATATGTCAGGTTTCAAAGTATAACACCTATTTACATTGATTGAAAGTTGAGCTGTTAAGTAATGATTCAATGCTATGATTTGAGAGATTTCCATTGCCTTCCATAGGTTTTACTTACCTCTGATTTTCATATAGTTTCACTAACATTCAGAATGGCTGGAATAGTAAAAATATTAGCAGATGCCATTGCTATCCAGTAAAACCAGGATTTCTGAAAACATTCACTTTCTCATTGAACAAATTTTCTTCCTATTTTCACTGTTTTTGTCTTAATTTTCCCATTTTATCCAGAGGGGATATGTTTCTTTGATAGTAGAGAGTGAGAAAGGAGCAAAAATACAAAATAGAGAAAGTATCTGAAAGTGTTTTAGAACTGTCTGGCATGGTTTCCACATAGATATTAGACACCACGAGGTACTTAATGTTTTATCTAGTCTCTCTGCCACTGGCTCAAGGGGACTAATTCAGTGAATCAAAATTGCCAGAAGAGAAATGTACACGAAACACTAAGGAATATAAAACATAATACACATTAGGATTTAAATTGGAAAGGGAAGCTTGGGGGACAGTGTCCAATGAGACATAAAAGAAAATAACAACAAACAAACAATACTAAGTGTAAAGATTTTTTTTCCCTTGACATTATATGGCATATAGAGATAGCAATCAAGTATCTTAATTCTGAATGCAGATCTGTACTCAATACTCTATGCCATTTGTAAAACTGGGAAACTATTGCATTGTACTACATACTTCATTACCTCCACTATTTTTAATCTGCCTTCTAGTAACTTTTACTACTGTAATACTGCTCACCTTTTCTCTGCTCACTATATTGCTCACTAGCAATGGCACTTGAAGAGTTTCTTGTTTTGATTGATTAATATTACCATTTATATACCAAATATATTTTTAGGAGTTAGTGTCTGTCTAGACTATAATAGTATAATCATGCCCAAATGAGATAGTATAACTGAACAACACAACAAAATTGTGCAGATTCTTAGTAAAAGCTATGCAAAATTTGCAAGTCCTTGCAGAGTTTCCACTATGTGTAAAAATAGAGCAAAGACCAGTTTTTTGGTTTGTTTTTTAAAATAGACCATTATATTGTGTACTATAACTCAGTTACCTTAGGCAAATTACACAACTTTTCTGAGTATCGATTTACACATTTATACAAAGCAGATAACCATGTCTATTTTGCATGTAGCTATAAAGATTAAATGAGATATGAGATGGAACGTACCTACCCCAGCATATGGAACAGAATAAGTACTCTCTATAGAGGAGCTATTATTATTTAGGAAGTTTATATCAGACTCTCAGCATACCCGAGAGCAATGATGGCTGCCTAAATATTTATCTTTTTATGCATTTTCAAAAACAAAAACACAATGAATAGGAGAACATATAAATTAGACATAGTGTGTACCTTCAGCATAACTAGAGAATAGAGTATATTATGAACTTCCAATTACTCGTGAGTAGGAAAATAAATACTCAAGTCCATCAGATGAGTGGGAAGAATTGGATGAAAACTGCTTGCAAAAAACGTCTGTTGCAGATAGTAATTTATTTCGTATATCATTTCATATATCATATATGGAGAACATTTGAAAAAAATTGTTATATTAGTAACCAAGAAGAGAAATTTTAAGAGTAAGTTGATTAAAAGTGTTTACTTCTTTAAGTCACTATGGTATAAACCATTTTTATTGTTCGGAATAATCAACGAGGTGATTTATGTTCAATAGCCACTGACTTTTTAACTAAAATTGGAAATTAGTGGTTACATGGAACTGATAGATGGTTTTAAAGGAAGACACAACACAGTCACTTTCAAGTTAAAAAGAAAACGGAAGCAAATGAACTCAGCATTTCTGGTAGTTGTGAGATGGGTATAGGAGGATAGTGGACAAGTTAAAACTTCATTTTTCCTTTATTGAATCTTTATGATGACATTCATTCGTGTTAGTACATACTTTCATTTGTTTCTATAAAACACTACTTTGTGAACCAAATCTTTAAAAGCTTGTTTTACTAGCTGGTTTCTCGGGGTGTAAATAAAAGGGTTCAGCATGGGGGCAACTGAAGTGTTGAGAATAGCTACTCCTTTGGTCAATGATGCTGTTTCTTTTGCTGAAGGCCTGACATACATGAATATACAGCTTCCATAAGAGGTGGAGATGACGATCATATGAGAGGAGCAAGTGGAGAAAGCCTTTTTCCTCTGATTGGCAGATGGGATTCTCAGAATAGTGCAAATGATGCACACATAGGACAGAATTACTAATGCTAAGGTAATCAGCAGAGTAACAAAGGCAAAGTAAAAACCAATCATCTCTAAAAGCCACGTGTCTGAGCATGAGAGTTGTAAAATGGGGAAATAGTCACAAGAGAAGTGATCAGTGACATTGGAAGCACAAAAATCTAATTTGAAGATAAGTGTGAGTGGTGGAAAAATGGTCAGAAATTCTCCCAGCCATGAACTAAAGACAAGCCATGAACTAAAGACAGCCATGAACTAAAGACAAGCATCATGAATTTTCTTGTTCATGATGGTGGTGTAGTGGAGAGGCTTGCAGATGGCCACATGACGATTATAAGACATTGCAGCTAGAAGAAAAAATTCAGACGCACCCATGAAGATGAAGAAAAATAATTGAGCTACACAGTTGTTATAGGAAATGGTCTTGACTTTAGTAATAATTGCCCCCCAAAATTTGGGGATGGAAACACTGGTGAATGTAATTTCTAAGAAGGAGAAATTCCAGAGGAAGTAATATATAGGAATCTTTAGACTAGAGTCTATCAAGGCAAAGATGATAAAGGTTAAATTGCCAGTCACACTTAATACGTAAGTTTTAAATAAAAAGATAAAAATTACAATCTGAAGCTCTGGGCTGTCTGATATGCCTAAGAGTACAAACTCTGTAATTGTTTTGTGGTTTCTCATGCAGAGATTTTTTTCTTTCAAGAAGATCTGTTGGTGAAAAATAAAACACACAAAAAGAATAAGTGAAATTTAAAGGAATTAAAATTTAAATATTGGTAATAACTGGCTTCAGTGACATGAAGCAATGGATGCTTTTCCTTGTAGTAATTTTTGCAATATCCACTCATTCCTATTAAAGCAGAAAAATTCTACGTAGCCTCTATTAAAATGAAAACATGTATTCACATATATGAAGTCTTCTTATTGGTGACTTTATATAAAACCTCTTCATCTAATAAAATCTTCCACATATGCAATATATCTTTGAATTACAGATTTCTAAAGCAATATTTTTAAATTATATATGTCATTTTTATTTTTACATACGATTTTTCAGTTTCCAGTGTTTTTAGGACTGAAATACCTGATTTTAGTTTGAATTCCAATGTTATTTACAAACATAAATTTTATTGGTCTCAATTTATTATCTAATCACAATTTCTGAGCTTAATAGTAGCTATGATTATTTTTATCCTTAACTTATATTCTTCTAAATATGATCAACAAAAATAAATGTGTTTGCAGTCACAGAAATATAAGACTAGAGTTGCTGTGGTTGCAAACAAGAGTAAACTTTTTAACTTATGGGAAAGAAAACACAAGCCAGAGAAATTGATTGTCACATAGATATAGTTCAATAATATAGTTCTAAACATACTGATGATCCATATGTATAATTTTTTGTTTGTTATTTAAATTAAAAATGGACTTTTTAAAAAAACTATATTAACTTAATCTTTTTAATCTTAAACTTGGCTGATGACAAGAAGCAACTCATAAGGGAGTTTTTTTGATGCCATACAATCACATGGCTTCCTTTTTTGAAGACTAAATAATTGAATAAATTTTATGTAAGATTTACTTTATAGAAACCACAAATCTCTAAAATGTAATCTATATGACTTTTACCTGTCTTGTTCTCTCCTTATCCTTAGCAAATGGCATTGTGTCTGTGATATGAGTTCTGAATATTTGTTGTATTACCTTCTTTCTGTAGCATGAACTGAGTCACTCAGGGGGTGATAAGTATCAAAGCTATTACTGTGCATTTTTTCCTACTTTTCGTTTTATTTTTCTGTTAATTAGCATTCTTTTCTTTCAAGAAAATACACGTTTGTTCATTAGCATATCAGCAAAACTGGCAGATCAAAAGACAGAGATTGTTACTGTGATTTGAACAATGCTGAAACATATTAAATGTAAAATTAAGAGTAGTAAAGATGTTAAAATGATAATTTGGGAATCCCTGGTATTATTTGTCTATTTATTGACAAATAAGAAAAATACTTTGTGATAGGTATAATTATGCTAGTCATAAATATAATTACAGATTTTTCTTATTTTATTTAAAAATATGAACTATAATGCATTTATAATACATTTCAGGAGACTTTTTTTGTCATTTAGTTTACCCTTGTCTCTATTATGTAAAAATCTCTCACATTGAGAAAATATAGGCCGAATTACATGTAAGATTTTTAGCAGCCTCTGTTATTAATAAAAATAAATTTATCTTTTATCTTTGCATACAAATGTAAATGTTGCTGTGGCCTGAACTCCAAGAAACTATTATTGTAATTCTGAGACTTTAAGTAAATTTTCAGGGAATATTTAAGAAATTGGAAGATAAAACAGTTCAAAGGTCTCTGAATAAGATAAAGATTGAATACTAAACCAAGATAACACTATTTTACCTTCTCTGGTCACCATATAGATCCCTGGGAGACTAGAGTGAAGAAAGGAAGGATGCATGGAGAGAGACATTCAAAAGAAGTAATGAGTCATCACATACCATTTTGGAAAGCCAAGCAATGTAACAAGATAAAAATGTACCAACAGCTTATACAATCAATCTGCTTTCCCTTTGGCTATGCTTAATTTTCCTGATACCCACATGGCACTCAGAGTCTACACTCAGGAGATAATTTATTCTCCATTGCTTCGGGGCTGGTTAATTCCAGAGCTGAACTACTCAACAGTGGACCACTCTTTGAGGGTAGTACCAACAATGCTTTATTCATTCATACATCTCTATATGCACTGAGCAGAATGAATGACTAAATAAAACATTTTAATATTACAAAAAATCATAAAAGTATTTAAAACGTCAGCATTTCATTTTTAATTTTAAAACTAATTTATGATTAAGGTTATGAGAATCAAGTGTCACAGCAGTATATCATGTACATGGAATGGCCCTTATGTTTCCCATCAAACCTTCATTTTCCCTCAAGTTTTCAAATAAACCAGTATTAAGCATTTATAGTATGTTCTACCAGGTATTGTTCTGTATATTCATCAATAAACAGTCACAGTAACACATTCAGAGAGAAGAGTTTTTTTCTTTGTACAGTTATGCAATTTTTATTACAGAAAATATGCTGTATTTTTTTCTTTATTTTTTAGTTAACCAGATATAATGAATATCATTCCTTCTCAAGTTACCTAAACAGAGTCATCTTTGTGTATTAGTTGCATAGAATACCAGAGAAATACTTATATGTAATTTAATAATATTATTGATTAAAATTTAGGGAATTTTATTGTTACTATTTTCATTAGTTACAATGCTACAGGGCATTCTTTTTTTTTTCCTGGGATACATGTGCAGAACGTGCAGTTTTATTACATAGGGTATACATGTTTCATGGTGGTTTGCTGCACCTATTGACCTGTCGTCTGTGTTTTAAATCCTGCATGCATTAGGTATTTTTCTTAATGCTCTCCCTCCCCTTTCCCACCACCCCCCAACAGGCCCAGCTCTGGTGTGTGATGTTCCCCTCCCTGTGTCCATGTGTTCTCATTGTTCAACTCCCACTTATGAGTGAGAGCATTCAGTGTTTGGTTTTCTGTGTTAGTTTGCTGAGAATGATGGCTTCCAGCTTCATCCATGTTCCCGCAAAGGACATGAACTCATCCTTTTTTATGGCTGCATAGTATTCCATGGTGTTTATGTGCCACATTTTCTTTATCCAGTCTATCATTGGTGGGTATTTGGGTTGGTTCCAAGTCTTTGCTATTGTAAATAGGGCTGCAATAAACATATGTGTGCATGTGTCTTTATAGTAAAATGATTTATAATCCTTTGGGTATATACCCAGTAATGGGATTGCTGGGTCAAATGGTGTTTCTGGTTCTAGATCCTTGAGGAATCCCCACACTGTCTTCCACAATGGTTGAACTAATTTACACTCCCACCAACAGTGTAAAAGCGTTCCTATTTCTCCAAACCCTCACCAGCATCTGTTATTTGCTGACTTTTTAATAATTACCATTCTAACGCATGAGATGGTATCTCATTGCAGTGTTTTTTTCCTTTTCTCTAATGACTAGTGATGATGAGCTTTTTTTCATATATATCCTGGATGCATAAATGTCTTCTTTTGAGAAATGTCTGTTTATATCCTTTGCCCACTTTTTGACAGGGTTGTTTGTTTTTTTCTTGTAAATTTGTTTAAGTTCCTTGTAGATTCTGGATGTTAGACCTTTGTCAGATGGGTAGATTGCAGAAATTTTCTCCCATTCTTTAGGTTGCCTAAAGAATGGGAGAAAATTTAGGTTCACTCAGATGATAGTTTCTTTTGCTGTACAGAGGATTTTTAGATTTGTTAGATCCCATTTATCAATGTTGGCTTTTGTTGCAATTGCTTTTGGTGTTTTAGTCATGAAGTCTTTCCTGAATGGTATTGCCTAGGTTTTTTTCTAGGGTTTTTATGATTTTGTGTTTTACATTTAAATCTTATTCCACATACGGCTAGCCAGTTTTCCCAGCACCATTTATTAAATAGAGAATCCTTTCCCTGTTGCTTGTTTTTGTCATCTTTGTCAAAGATCAGATTGTTGTACAACATGTGTGGTGTTATTTCTGAGGTCTCTGTTGTGCTCCATTGGTCTATACATCTGTTTTGGTACCAGTACCATGCTGTTTTGGTTACTGTAGCCTTGTAGAGTTTGAAGTCAGGTAGCATAAGGCCTCCAGCTTTGTTCTTTTTGCTTACGATTGTCTTGGCTATGCGGTCTCTTTTTTGGTTCCATGTAAAATTTGAAGTAGAATTTTCTAATTGTGTAATGAAAATCAATAGTAGTTTGATGGGGATAGCATTGAATCTGTAAATTACTTTGGAGAGTATGACCATTTTCACTATATTGATTCTTCCTATCCATGAGCATGGAACTTGTTTCCATTTGTTTGTGTCCTCTTTTATTTCACTGAGCAGTGGTTTGTAGTTCTCCTTGAAGAGGCCCTTCACATCCCCTGTAAGTTGTATTCCCACGTATTTTATTCTCTTTGTAACAATTGTGAATGGGAGTGTATTCATGATTTGGCTCTCTGCTTGTCTATTGTTGCTGTACAGGAATTCTTGTGATTTTTGCATTGTTTTTGTATCCTGAGATTTTGCTGAAGATGCTTATTAGCTTAAGGAGTTTTGGGGCTGAGATGATGGGGTTTTCTAAATATGCATTCATGTCATCTGCAAACAGAGACAATTTGACTTCTCTTCCTATCTGAATACACTTTATGTCTTTCTCTTGCTTGATTGCCCTGGGCAGAACTATGCTGAATAAGAGTGGTGTTAGAGGGCATTCTTGTCTTGTGCCAGTTTTATAAGGGAATGCTTCCAGCTTTTGCCCATTCCGTATGATACTGGCTATGGGTTTTGTCATAAATAGCTCTTATTATTTTGAGATATGTTCCATCAATACCTAGTTTATTGAGAGTTTTTAGCATGAATAGGTGTTGAACTTTTTCGAGGGCCTTTTCTGCATCTATTGAGATAATCATGTGGTTTTTGTCATTGGTTCTGTTTCTGTGATGGATTAGGTTTATTGATTTGCATACGTTGAACCAGACTTGCATCCCAGGGATGAAGCCAACTTGATTGTGGTGGATAAGCTTTTTGATGTGCTGCTGGATTCAGTTTGCCAGTATTTTATTGAGGATTTTCGCATCGATGTTCATCAGGGATACTGACCTGAAGTTTTCTTTTTTTGTTGTATCTCTGCCAGGTTTTGGCATCAGGATGATGCTGGTCTCCTAAAATGAGTTAGGGAGGAGTCCTTCTTTTTCTATTGTTTGGAATAGTTTTGGAAGGAAGTACCAGCTCCTCTTCATGCCTCTGGCAAAATTCGGCTGTGAATCTGTCTGGTTCTGGGCTTTTTTTGGTTGGTAGGCTATTAATTACTGCCTCAATTTTAGAACTTGTTATTGGTCTATTCAGGGATTCAATTTCTTCCTGGTTTAGTCTTGAGAGCATGTATTTGTCCAGGAATTTATCCATTCCTTCTAGGTTTTCTAGTTTATTTGCATAGAGGTGTTTATAGTATTCTCTGATGTTAGTTTGTATTTCTGTGCTATCAGTGATGATATCCCCTTTATGATTTTTAAATTGTATTTATTTGATTCTTCTCTTTTCTTCTTTATTAGTCTAGCTGAAGTCTATCTATTTTGTTAATCTTTTCAAAGAATCAGCTTCTGGAATCATTGAGTTCTTTTAAGGGTTTTTCGTGTGTCTATCTTCTTCAGTTCTGCTCTGATCTTAATTATTTCTTGTCTTCTACTAGCTTTTGATTTTGTTTGCTCTTGCTTCTCCAGTTCTTTTAATTGCAATGTTAGGGTATTAATTTCAGATATTTTCAGATTTCTAATCTGGGCATTTAGTGCCATAAATTTCCTTCTTAACACTACTTTAGCTGTGTCCCAGAGATTCTGGTACATTGTCTCTTTGTTCTCATTGGTTTCAAAGAACGTGTTTATTTATTTCTGCCTTAATTTTGTTGTTTACCCAGTAGTCTTTCAGGAGCAGGTTTTTCAATTCCCATGTAGTTGTGCAGTTTTTAGTGAGTTTCTTAATCTTGAGTTCTAATTTGATTGCACTGTGGTCTGAGAGACTGTTTATTATTATTTCTGTCCTTTTACATTTGCTGAGGAGTGTTTTACTTCTAATTATGTGGTCGATTTTAGAATAAGTGCTATGTGGCCCTGAGAAAAATGTATATTCTGTTGTTTTGGGGTAGGGAGTTCTGTAGATGTCTCCAGAGCTGAGTTCAAGTTCTGAATATCTTTGTTGGTTTTCTGTCTCGTTGATCTGTCTAAAATTGACAGTGGGATGTTAAGTCTCCCACTATTATTGTGTGTGAGTCTAAGTCTCTTTGTAGGTCTCTAAGAAGGTTTTATGAATCTGGGTGCTCCTGTATTGGGTGCATATGTAGTTGGGCTAGTTAGCTCTTCTTGTTGCATTGATCCCTTTATCACTATGTAATGCCCTTCTTTGTCTTTTTTGATTTTTGTTGGTTTAAAGTCTGTATTATCAGAAACTAGGATTGCAACCCCTGATTTCTTTTTTGCTTTCCATTTGCTTGATAAATATTCCTCCATCCCTTTATTTTGAGCCTATGTGTGTCTTTGCACGTGAGATGGGTCTCCTGAATACAGCACACTGATGGGTCTTGACTCCAATTTGCCATTCTGTGTTTTCTAACTGGGGCATTTAGCCCATTTACATTTAAGGTTAATATTGTTATGTGTAAATTTGATCCTGTCTTTATGATGCTAGCTGATTATTTTATATATTAGCTGATGTTGTTTCTTCATAGTGTCATTGGTTTTTATGTTTTGGTGTGTTTTTGTGGTGGCTGGTACCGCTCTTTCCTTTCTATATTTGTTATTCCTTCAGGAGCTCTTGTAAGTCAGGCCTGGTGGTGACATAAATCCCTCAGCATTTGCTTGTCTGTAAAGGATTTTATTTCTCCTTCACTTGTGAAGCTTAGTCTGGCTGGATATGAAATTCTGGCTTGAAAATTATTTTCTGTAGGAATGTTGAATATTGGCCCCTACTCTTTTCTGGCTTGTTGGGTTTCTGCAGAGAGTTCCACTGTTAATCTGATGGGCTTCCCTTTGTAGGTAACTTGATCTTTCCCTCTGGCTGCCCTTAACATTTTTTCCTTCATTTCAACCTTGGAGAATCTGACAATCATGTGTCTTTGTGTTGCTCTTCTCAAGGAGTATCTTAGTGGTGTTCCCTGTATTTCCTGAATTTGAATGTTGGCCTCTCTTGCTAGGTTGGGGAAGTTTTCCTGGATAATATCCTGAAGAGTGTTTTCCAACTTGGTTCCATTCTCCCCATCACTTTCAGGTACACCAATCCATCGTAGGTTTGGTCTTTACACATAGTCTTATATTTCTTGGAGGCTTTGTTCATCCTTTTCACTCTTTTGTTCTCTAATCTTGTCTTCACACCTGATTTTAGTAAGGTGGTCTTCAATCTCTGATATCCTGTCTTCTGCTTGATCGATTTGACTATTGACACTTGTGTATGCTTCACGAAGTTCTTGTGCTATGGTTTTTCAGCTCTATCAGGTCATTCCTGTTCTTCTCTAAACTATTGATGTTTATGTACAAATTTTTTTGTGAACATGTTTTCAATTGCTAGAAATACAATTTGTGGGACATAGGTAAGTTTATATTTAACTGTTCATTGGTTTCTCTTTTTTGAGACAGAGTCTCACTTTGTTGTCCAGGCTGAAATGCAGTGGTGTGATCATAGCTCATGGCAACTTCAAGTCCTTGGGCTCAAGGGATCCTCCCCATTCAGTCTTTGAGTAACAGGCTACAGATTCATGTCACTGTTTCTGGCTAATTACTTTTATTTTTTGTACAGATGGGGGTTTTGCTATGTTGTCAGGCTAGTCTTGAACTACTGGGCTCAAGCAATCCTCTTGACTTGTCCTCCCAAAGTGCTGGGATGACAGGTGTGAGTCACTATGCCCGACCCTTATATTTAACTTTTTAAGAAGTTGCTACACTGTTTTCCATAGTATTGGCACCATTTTACATTCCCACCAGCAATGTATGAGGGTTCCAATTTCTCTACATCACCATGCATGCACATATATATGTGCAATCCATGCACATATATAATATATATATTTGTGTATTATATATATTTACATATTATATGTTATATATATTTGTGTGTGTGCATGCATTGGTGATATAGATAAATTGGAATTTTTATACATTGCTGGTAGAGAAATTATATATATATATGTACATATATACACACACAAGACAATTTATATATATATATGAGTGTGTGTGTGTGCGCGCGTGCACAGTAACCATTCTAGTGGCTGTAAAGTGGTATGTATGTCATTGTGGTTTTGATTTTGCATTTCCCTAACATCTAATGATTTTGAGCATCTTTTCATGTGCTTATTGCCCACATAAACATCATCATAGGATAAATTGAAAACCTAACCAGAACAGTAATGATTAAGGAGATTGAATCAGTATTCAAAACTCTTCCAACAAGATTAGTGTTTTTTTATGTGTCGGTAGTTTATTCTGATACATGTGTAAACCAGTTTAAGATTGTCCAATGTTGCCCTGGACAGTGAACTGCTGATGTTACTGTTAAATATCTCATTGATTTTTCTAAATCACTTACAGGACTCCTCTGGGATACTTTCTCTTCAGCTAAACTAGCCTAGAGTGGTGCCTTTTATTGCTGATAATTAGTGTTTTTGTAACACTGACCCCCAGAGACAAGTTTGTCTTTGTTTTATTTCAATAGATTCCCTTGAGTCTGTAGTAAGTAAAAACAATAAAACTGCAGCATTTTATAAATGTACAATTGGTAATATACAATATCTCTTTCTTGCAAGAATTGTTTATCTTTCATCAAATAATGCCTTGATTTTAATTTTCACTTCCTAATTTTATTATATTTCAAAGAATATGTATCTATCTTGTTTGAGGCTTTGAGTGATGGCAATCCCAATTGTAATAACAAAATTTCACAAAGTTTAACTTATTTGGAATGAAAGATAGATACCCATTAAAATTATTAATACCCGAGTCTCAATCTTCATAGTGTGGATGAACTTGAGGAAATGTGGAAATTCTCTACAGAAACACAATATGTACCCATTGCCTCTCCCACAAAAAT
Source organism: Theropithecus gelada (assembly GCF_003255815.1). NCBI lineage: Eukaryota > Metazoa > Chordata > Mammalia > Primates > Cercopithecidae > Theropithecus > Theropithecus gelada. The sequence goes on along the minus strand of NC_037679.1, from coordinate 14,433,892 downwards.
CATTGGTAATAAATCTGCCTATTGGATAACAAAATATGGTCATAAAATGAGTAAAATTGTCACTAATTATGTTAGCATGCGTCTCTTCCATGCACATAGAAAGAAATGAATAATAGATCCAAAAAGGTAAGCTATAATTTTAACTTAGTCTAAAATCAGAAATTAAGGCAAATGCACAGTAAATGCAATTCAGGGAGTTAAATTTGGCTACTGAATTTTCATGCTTTATAAATGTGTTTTAATACATTAATTTTATAGTTATATACTAATAAGTGTTGAAATCTATTTTATTAATATACTGTTGCATCAATATAATGAAGTAGACTGACGCATTTAATATAACAGAAAAATAATACAAACTGGGACTAAATAGAATTCTTATATGTAGAAAGGATCGAAAGTAATATTTCTTCAGGGATTTTCAATGGTGTTATAAAGAACATAGGAGGCTGAGGCAGGAGAATCGCTTGAACTCGGGAGGCGGAGGTTGTATTGAGCCCCGATGGCGCCACTGCACTCCAGCTTGGGTGACATGCGTGAGACTCTGTCTCAAAAATTAATTAATTAATTAAGTTGGATTAAAGAATCGAAGAAAGAGTGGAACTGAGCCGTGAAGTTCTTTAAGAGACTATCCTATAACTGATAACTGATAAGGTAGAAAAACTGGAAAACATGTTTGGTACATTTATTTGATCATGTTCTCCCACCTTAAGAGTTATCTCACATAGGATAGTCTCCTGAAGAACTTTATAGCTCAGTTCCCCTCTTACATTATATTCTTTCTCATGAAATGTTTCACACTGCTACAATAACTTTCTTCAATTCTTTAATCCAACTTTTAAATAACACCTCTTTATGGCGTATCAGTTTCCAGAAACCATGACTTCGAATAAAATATGCCTTGTATAAATGTAATTTGGCATATGTAATTTGATAACTAGTTCACCATGTATTTATTTTAATCTATGTTATTGCAGACATTGTGAACTGTTCAATCAGTACCTTTAAGAAGCTTTCAGTGTTTAAAGAACATAAACACATAAACAAAATACAATCAAACATTACTTAACAATGAAGATACTTCTGAGAAACGTATCGCTAGGCAATACTGTTGTACAAACATCCCAGTGTACTTACAGGAACCTAGGTGGTACAGCTTACTACACGCCTGTGCCATATAGTATAGTCCGTTGTTTCCAGGCTGCAAACCTGTACAGCATGTTACTGTAGTAAATACTGTAGGCAATTGTAACACAATGGTAAGTACTTATACATCTACACATGTCTAAATACAGAAAAGGTACAGTAAAAGTAAGGTATTATAATATTATGGGGCCATATTGTACATGCAGTCTGTCATTGACCAAAACGTTATTATGTGGGACATGACTGTATTGATATACAGCAGCTAATTCATGTTGTAATAAAGGTCTACAAAAACACTTTTGGGGCAGAAAGGATGGCTTCCATGGAATTTTAGAGATAAGAGAGGCCTTTCAGGAGAAAGTAATAATTATGCTAAGACTAAAAATATACATAAGGAAAGATGACTGAGATATAAATATATGCAAATAACACAGCGGTATTAGATAACCACATTTAGAAAATGGCTTCAGGATATTCAATTAGGTTCAGTAAAAGTTTTTCTACAACTCTGGAACACTACGCAGATCATGCACACTTTTTATGCCTTAGTTTCTCCATATGTAGAGTGGTAGAAATGTACCCCATACCTCATTGCTCAGTAAATATATGCTATTAGAACTATTTGCCACTCAATAAAGGATAGCACTTAAATTTTTGAACAATTCAAGAATGTGGTACAACTAATATTTTTGTGTGCTGATGAAAGTAAAGTCAACAATAAGTTTGGGGAGGTTGAAGGGTGAAAGCATAAAGGGACCTGTTTGCCAGGATAGTATTTTGGACTTAAATCTATCATATCAGAAATTTTCAAAGGTTTGATTTTCAAGAATCACCCAGATCAGGGTGTCCAATGTTTTGGCTTTCCTGGGCCACGGTGGAAGAAGAATTGTCTTGGGCCACACATAAAACACACTAACACTCATGATAGCTGATGAAGTTTAAAGTAATTGCAAAAACATCTCACAGTGTTCTAAGAAAGTTTACAAATTGATGTTGGGCCACATTCAAAGCTGTCCTGTGCCTCATATGGCCCATGGGCGGTGAGTTGGACAAGCTTGACCTAGAGAGTTTTGTAAATGTAATTTTGAGTTATCATTTTTACTGCTTCTGAAGTCAATATTTCTGGGATAGAGTTAATGTGGTCTATGTTTAATATGCAGCCCAGGAGGCCGGGCGCGGTGGCTCACACTTGTAATCCTAGTACTTTGGGAGACTGAGGCGGGTGGATCATGAGGTCAGGAGTTCAAGACCAGCATGGCCAAGATGGTGAAACCCTGTCTCTACTAAAAATACAAAAAAATTGGCTGGGTGTGGTGGTGGGCACCTGTAATCCCAGCTACTCAGGAGGCTGAGGCAGAGAACTGCTTGAACCCGGGAGGTGGAGGTTGCAGTGAGCCAAGATCACACCACTGCACTCCAGCCTGGGTGACAAAGCAAGACTCCGTCTAAAAAAAAAAAAAAAAAAAGAAAAGAAAAAAAAAGGAAAGAAAAAAAAAAATGTGACAGTGGGACTAGAATACAGGTAAAGAGTCAAAGATATTTGCAAGAAAGAAATTAGAGATTTTAATAAACTTTTGGATTGTGAGAATAATTGAATGGGAGGGATTGGGCTTAATTCTCCATTTTCACTCCCAACCACATATACAGTAAATGATTTTAAGGAAGGTCATTTTACTCCACAGTATACAGCAATTCGGACTCTTGCATTGTGCTTTTGAATTAAGATAATCCTTTGATGTCCTCCAGAGAAACAATTTGCCCACTAGTTTTAATCTTATTATATTCATGCATCTGGATAAAAACAGTATGGGGAGAGATAAGGAGAGGGAGAAAGAGGAAGACAGTGTGAGAGAGACACAGAGGGAAAGGGAGAGAGAGAGATTTGATCCCAAGTAAATGAGATTTATTTTTCTTCAGAAGTTCTGAAACAGCCTAATGCTTAGGCGTTAATTCTTATTCTGTATACAAATCTCATCTCCACTTTCTGAAAATCTAGACTATATCTTCATAATACAAAATTATAGTATCACTTGATTTTCAGTATGAAATATGAAAATATCCTTTCATGTATTCATTTATCTCTGAGAAAACTCAGGCCCCATGATCTCAGATAACTTTCTTCAGGTGATGTAATTGGTTAATGGTATAAGACTTTCATCCCCAGGACCATCATTGTATCTTCATTTTCATCACCATCTTCATCTTTTTTTGTCATTGTCATCATTGTCATGATCACATATCTAAGACATTCAAATGTATGAACAGAACTGATTTATATTTCTTATTGACATAGGAATGTTATTATCATCTTTATTCATTCTCTGGTTTCCTGTATATAGACAAAAGCAGGCAAAAGCTATTCTTGTTTACCACAGTACTGTATCGAATCTTAATTTATGTTCAATTCCTTTATTCTACCACTCAGTTTTAATAATACATTGCTAGAAAATTATGAAGTGATAGCTATGATAACATCTTAAGCATGTAGAAGACATTTAATGAAGTATTTTTATGGTTCTGTTTCAATTACAGAATCAAATAGGCACCTTGAAAATTAAGAAAAAATTAAATATTCAGTTGTAATGTTTCTAATGATTCCATATATAACTTTTTTCATATAACACATTATCGGTTTTGAAAGGGAATGATCATTGTACAAAATCAAAATTGCTGAGAATGAAAGCATTAATAGCAGATCTGTAATTTTTCTCTCCATCCTTGATGATGCATGAGGTAGTTTTGATTTAGATTAGATCTTGCAAATGCTCAGATAGAATTTACTAGTTGAAAGACAACCAGCTACTTGTGAGGCTGAGTCATGAGAATCACTTGAATCTGGGAGGTGGAGGCTGCAGTAAGCCAAGATTGCACCACTGCGCTCCAGCCTGGGTGACAGAGCAAGACCCTGTCTCAAAAAAGAAAAGAAAAGAAAAGAAAAGAAAGAAAGAAAGAAAGGAAGGAAGGAAGGAAGGAAGGAAGGAAGAAAGAAAGAAAGAAAGAGAAAGAAAGAGAGAGAGAAAGAAAGGAAGAGAGAGAAAGAAAGAAACTGTTAATATAGGCAATAGTATGGACGAATCTCAAAATAATTAGACTGGGTGAAAGAAACCTAGTCAAAAAGAATACTGCATTATTCCATTCCTATAACATTCTAGAAAATGTGATAGTAAATAGAAATGTAATATACAGTGACATAAAGCAGGCAAGTGATTCCTGAAGGATAGTGACAGAGGTATAGTAAGCAGGGATACAATGTTGCACCAGGAAACTTTTGGTAGTGCTGGATATGTTCAATATTGTATTTGCAGTGATGAATTCAGCTTTATATAATTCTTAGAAAACATAAAATAAGGCTGGGCACTGTGGCTCACACCTGTAATCCCAGCATTTGGGGAGGCCGAGGTGGGTGGGTCATTTGAGCCCAGGGGTTTGAGACCAGCCTGGACAACATGGCGAACCCTGTCTCTACTAAAAATAGAAAAAATAGCCAGGTGTGGTAGTGCATGCCTGTAATCCCAGCTACTTCGGAGGCGGGGGCACAAGAATCGCTTGAACCTGGGAGGCGGAGGTTGCAGTTCACGCACGTTGAGATCGTGTCACTGCACTCTAGCCTGGGCAACACAGAGAGATTCTGACTCAAAAAAGAAAGAAAGAAAAAGAAAATATAAAATATTTTGTACGTGTCAAAGCTTATATTACATTCTTTAAATCTAGGCAGTTTCTTGCATACCACCTCAATAAAGCTTTTAAAATGTGTATTGACTCAAAATGAGTCATTATGCTGAATAAATACTGCATATAATAAACATGTGCTTTTTGTATATAAGACCCAGTGGTTTTCTAAAATTGTTATGAAAACAAATCTAGAGTTGTTCCTTATCAACATAATGTCATTAAAACCATTGGTTAATATAGGTTGGTTAATATAAGGTTTATCTCAAAGTCTTTTTCTCAATTCTAGTTCTTTTTCTACATAGCAAATTTACGTTAAGTAATTCTGATCATGGGAAATAAGGCACAGTCTTCTCCTTGAGCAGCACTAGTGTGGGTCAGTATATTCAGTAATTCAGCAAGCTTCCAAGCGAGGAAAAGAACAAATTCTTTGTGTAGGGATTTCAACTTGGCTTCAGGAAGGTAATCAAACCACAGTTTTTCTTTTCTCTATCCCACTCCTCTTGTTTCTGGTTTTAGAATCAATACTTCCAGCTCTTTGTAAGCATGATATAAATGCATCTACTTTCAGTTGTTGGTGACAATGCTTAGACTGACATACAATGCCTTATATTTTGAACCTTTATGGCAATTCATGGGCAATATGAAATTCTCATTTAATATCCAAATTTGCAAGCTACTTTTATTTATTACCAAAAGTGTGCTACTAGTATTATCACTGAATGATTTTGAGACTCTTAAATTATTAAAAAAATCGTTTTCCATGTTCTGCTCCTAGAATCTTATTTTCCATTTGTTCTGAAAGCTTCATCTTTTCGTATTTCACACCCAACTACCCCCAAAAACAACATTATTTTTTTGATAATTAAAAGAGTAATCCTGCATTGAACCACTGTATTCATTTATAAGAGTTACACTATTAAAATTAGTTAAAGTATAACTACGAGAATGTTAAACAAGCCTGGTGCCGTGACTTATGCCTGTAATCCCAGCACTTTGGGAGGCCGGGGCAGACGGACTGCCTGAGGTCAGTTTGAGACCAGTATGGCCAACACGGTGAAACTCTGTCTCTACTAAAAATACAAAAATAAAAAATTAGCCAAGCATGGTGGCACATGCCTGTAATCCCAGCTACTCAAGAGGCTGATGCAGGGGACTTGCTTGAACCAGGGAGGTAGAGGTTGCAGTGAGCCGAGATCTCACCACTACACTCCAGCCTGGGCGACAGAGCAACACTCTATCTTTGAAAAAAAAAAAGAAAAAAGAAAAAAAGAAGTCTGCCCATAATTTATGAAGCCACAGGCCAAAGATAAAACACTTACCTAGAGGGTCAAGCCCGCTTTTCCTAAAAATACCCTCCTAGACTGGAAAAGATCTTTAATTTTTTGGTTGTTGAAACTTAAATTCTTTGTGGTTGACTGATTTTGGGAGTTTTAATGTTGTCAGTGAGAAATAAGTAGAGGAAAGTTTATAAAGAAAAGCATCCTTTACCCGCTAAACCCTTAGAATCCCCTATTATGTGTTTTAAGATCCAAATGTACTTCCTCACTGAAACTTCCAATGTATAGATCTCATTCTCTGTAATCAGTGAAACTACAAACACTTAATTTCCAGGAGCATGCCAGTTACATCCACTTCTATTAAGTATTGCAAGTTCTTAGAGCGCTGTTTGTTGAGGTAATAAATGAATGAATGAATGAATGAATGAATATACTTCTCTTTCCAGGCTCTGGGATTTGGTAAGTAAAAAAGAATTTATCCTAAAGAACCATGTAGTACAGATCTTATTCACCCTGGGACATAAACCTACATCTTAACACATAGATCTACTTCTCACCTCGTAGGAAAATTAAATTACTTTAATAGCAATAGAACATATCTTCTTATGTTTATTGTTCTTTCTTAATTCTTTACTCCTTCAGAAACCAAATTACTGCGCCCTGTAGAACCGCGCTTTCTAACCAGGGCACCAAAGGAGTCTGAACCCACATGAATGGATCTCATGGATTTAAGTGTCCATAATGTCCAGGAACTTCAAACAGTCCTATATAATGGGGATAAATTGAACAAGAAGGTGCAAAATGAGTCTCATCTCGAGGGGAGAAGAAAAGGAAAAATCAGGCAGACGGCTAAAGCTAGTCCTCAGTGAAACAGCCTGAAAAATCACAGCTTCAGGGACGAATAGAGTAGCCTGAAGAAAAACCAAACTGCAGCTGCACTGATGAGAAAGCAAGGCCCAGCGTAGAAGCCTTTTGTTCTTTGTGGATTAGTAAGCTCCCAGGAAAAAGTTTCCTCATGCTTTCAGGCAATACATAGTGGGTTTCCTAGGAACTCGCACAGGGGTGGTGGGGAGTTACCTGAAACAGACCTACCGTTACACGAACAACAGAAGTTTGACTTTGTGCTACCCAAGACATACCCACAGATTTACAGATAAGGAAAGTTGCACAGACAGCTTCACAGATATGGGAAGTTACACAAACAACTACAGAGACGAGGGGAGTTTCTCATAAAAGCTTTTGGATTCAACTGTAGAAACGGCAATCCATTTTGGCCTCCTTTTTACTGTGGAGAGCTTTCTTTTGCTTATTAAACTTTCGCTCAAACCTCACCCTTGTGTCCACACTTACTAATTTTCTTGATTGTGAGACAATGAGCTCAGATAACACTTCAGACAACGAGACCATTGACCCTAGATAGTTTCAACTTCTCCTAACATGTCTCCAACACTGGTATCACTCTTTGGGTAGAGCCAGTGATAGAAGCGATGATTTGGAATTTCTGAAACCATGGCTTTGGTTTTTTTCAAAGAAGCTACTTTGAATTGTATGTTGCCAACTCAATACCACATATGACTTTTTTTTTCTACTTTTATTTTAGGTTTAAGGGGTATATGTGCAGGTCTGTTACGTGAGTAAATTGCACATTGCTGAAGTTTGGGCTACAAATGATCCCATCACCTAGGTAGTGAGCGTAGTATTTGATAGGTCATTTTTTAACCATCACTCCCCTTTCCCTCTCTAGTAGTCCCCAGTGGCTATTGTTCCCATCTTTATGTCCACGTGTAGCCAGTGTTTACTTCCCACTTGTAAGTGAGAATATGCAGTATTCGGTTTTCTGTTTCTGCATTAATTTATTTAGGATAATGGCCTGCAACTGCATCCACGTGGCTGCAAGAGACATGATTTATTTATTTTTTTATGATTCTGCAGTTTTCTCGTATTTGACGTTTTTAATTGTTCTATAAATGCAGAGAAGACACTGGGAGGCCATTTTCCAGAATCCCCGTATCAGTATAGTTCTATCTTAAAGTTTTTCAGTGAGAGCATTTTGCTCAAAATTTGGAAGTTGTAAGAGAAGCAGAGGCCATTATTTTCCAGAGGTATTTATAGTCAAACTGCAGAGCAAGGTGAGATCCATAGCAACTTCTTATTGAGTGTTTGAGAACTACATGCTTTACTGCTAAGGCTATTGGTTAGAACTTTCCCAGAAATTACTGAAAGTCACTGCCATTTCCCACTGAGCTTTCCTGAATCATTCTCTGTAGGGCTTTGAGCTGAAATCTCTAGTTCTAGTTTCCTCAACCTTCATCTCTGGTTCTCAGACTTTTGCTTCCCTTCCACTCTTCAAAAGAAGGTTGAGTCTTGGAGCCTGCTGCATAAAAAAGAGTGTAAGTTAATTTAGGTAGAAATGGGCCACTAAAACGAGCAACAAAATGAGGAACTGAGATCCTCCATGTGTATCCGTTTTCTTTTTTTTGTCCCTTTAGAGACAATTTTTGAAGCTCCACTGCCTCAGAGGATAGGACTGAGAAGTAGAGTCATCAAGATATAGGGCAAAAATTCCTTCCAACTAACTCCCATTTGTTGGATCAGCTTATTTCTAAAAGACATTATAGGAGGATAGAGGCCTTCAGGGATTGGCAATTCAGAGTATGGAATGTAATCAGTTTTCACACTGATCAAACTAAATGGTTCAGTTATGTGAAGATATTCCTCAGAGAATAAAAATACCAAAGTATGGGATAAAGGAGAAAATGCTGGCTGTCACAAAAGGACACTAGATATTCTGTGAAATTCTATCAACAAAAAGGAATGAACTATGAATGCATGCAATAGCATGAATGAAACTCAAAAAATATTATGCTGAGCAAAAGCAGCCATACATAAAGTTCACACAGTATGCCCTCTTTAATAAGAAATTCCAGGCTGGGTACCATGGTTCATGCTTATAATGCCAACACTTTGAGAGGCAGAGGCAGGAGGATTGCTTGAGCTCAGGAATTTAAGACCAACCTGGGAAACAGCAAGACCTCATCTCTACAAAAATTTAAAAATTAGCTGTGTGTGGTTGTGTGCACCTGTAGTCCCAGCTACTTGGGACGTTGAGGTGGGCGGATTGCTTGAGCTCAAGAGTTTGAGGCTGTAGTGACCCATGATTATGCCACTCCACTCCAGCCTCTGAGACATTGTCTTAAATATACATATATATATTATATAAAATATATAAAGAAATTCCAGAAAAGACAAAACAAGTCTATAGTGACTGAAAGAACACCAGCGAATATCTCAATCCGGTGACAGATGGGGTTAGAGGTGGGAGATGGAGAATGACTAGTTCAAGTGATTTTCATGCCTCAGCCACCGAATAGCTGGGATTACAGGCATATGCCACAACACCCGGCTAAGTTTTGTCTTTTTTAGTAGAGACAAAGTTTCACCGTATCAGGCTGGTCTCAAACTCCTGACCTCAGAAGATCCACCCACCTCAGCCTCCCAAAGTGCTGGGATTACAGGCATAAGCCACTGCACCTGGCCAAATTAAATTATTTTTATCCCCCAAAACAACCAAAAATGTTTACTAATATTCCTAATCATTGAAACTCTCCAGGTGAATCTTCTACAGTAGACTAATTTATTTGCCTATTTTATACTCTGATTACAGCATCCTGGAACCTTTAATTTTTTTCTTCATCTTTCAAGGTCCATCATAAGCAATGATTTCTTGAGTGGCTACTTTGATCTTTAAAATTAATCAGGTTTTCTACCTCGTTTTTATCACAACATCAATTACATAATATAATAATTATCAGATTCTGTGTTTTTGACTGTTTTAGGAATGCAAGATACTTAAGAGCAGATACGATGCTTAGCAATTAACACACATGTTGAAGTAATTGTCTCAGTATATCTAGCAATGTTCACGGGTACAAAACATTCAGTATATAAAACTATTATTTATGGAAGAGCTATTTCTAGGCATAGAGGAAATTTAATATTTTAGATTGAAGAAGGTAGTTTATCACTAGAGAGTAGGAAGATCTACTCAGAAAGAACAAGAGAGCTGCAGAGAACACAGAGATGCAGTAAACCTAATACGATATTATTCAAGCGGAGAAATGGAATAACTCTGAACTAAGGTAATTTATTGAAGACTGCATTCAATTTTCCCATTCATGTTCCAACAGTATATTATTTATATCCAAATTTTGTCTTGTGTAGAAAATAACAAAATCTTTGAGGCATATCCTTGAGAGCTTCTTTCACCTGCTGGTTCCTTAGAGTATAAATGAAGGGGTTGAGTAAAGGGGCAACAGAGGTATTGAGCACAGCTACTCCTTTAGTTAAAGTCACCCTTTCTTTTGCTGATGGTTTCATATACATAAAGATACAACTCCCATAAGTAATAGAGACAACAATCATGTGTGAAGAACAAGTGGATAAAGCCTTGGTTTGCTGTTGAACAGAAGGGAATTTTAGAATGGTTTTGATGATGTATGTGTAGGAGAAGATCACTAACAACAATGTGATGATGAGTGTCAGCACAGCTAAGATAAAAGCCATTAATTCTATAAAACGTGTATCTGAGCAAGAAATCTGTAGAATAGGAGAAGTGTCACATAAGAAGTGATCAATAGTTTTGGAAGCACAGAAATCCAGCTTGAGTCCCAAGACCAAAGGGGGAAAGATAATTAGGAATCCAGTTACCCAAGAGATGAATACAAGTTCGTAGCACACTTTGCTGCTCATAATGATTGGATAATGCAGTGGTTTGCAGATGGCAATGTAGCGGTCATAGGACATGGCAGCCAGGAGGTAAAACTCAGTAACTCCTAATAAAAGGAAGAAGAATAATTGAGTTGCACAAGCATTGTAGGAAATTGTCTTGTCTCCAGTCAGAATGCTTGTCAAGAATCGTGGAATGCAAACAGTTGTGAATGAAATTTCTAAGAAGGAGAAATTTTGGAGGAAGAAATACATTGGAGTCTTGAGCCGTGGATCCAGCAGGGTGAGGAGAATGATGGGTAAGTTCCCCATCAGGCTCAGGATATAATTACAAAATAGAAACAGAAAAATCACAATCTGTAGTAGAGGGTCATTTGTCAGTCCAAGCAGAGTGAACACTATGTCCATTGATTGGTTCTTCATTTTTCTTTTGTCCTGTGAAATCTGCAGAAAATAAAAACTAATATCACAAGTAAGAAAATACATTACTTCATTCTCAGCCCTAGAAAGTTTCATATTTAGAAAAGTTACCCATGTGCAAATATTTTCACAAGTCAACTTAGATTTCATAAAAATGAACACATCCACCAATTCATCAGTCATGTTTATAAGAATGTTAAAAGATTCTTCTCTTGTCCAGAGTTAAATAAGTCCTACTTGCCACGTTACTGAAAACTTTTCACTCATTTGAAATAAGTTTCATACTTCAGTTAGTGTTAACTTTTGATTCATCTTTCAAGCACTTTATCCCAAAAGGCAGTTTAAATATTTAGTAGTTTGAAATTTCTGAATTTAGCTAACACTTCAAGTAACTTGTTACTTAAGAGAGTCTTTTATTCATCATCACGTTCCATTTCGTATTTATTCATTGATATATATTTATCCATCATCAAGTTCAATTTTATATTTTATTTACTTAGTTTTTGTGTTTACGTTCCTACAGTTTTTGTAGCTCCACTTAGGTGCCTATTCGTACTTTATCAATTGCCTTTAGATTCACCACTTTTCCGGTAAGTCATTAACAGTGCCTCAGTGCCTCAATTCTATATGACTGAAGTATATCAAACAGAAAAACTAAAATTGGTCTTTCTATGTTTTATCTTCCATTTTTCTTTAATCTGTTTATAATGGTTTCATATTTCTTTCTTTTGCAAATACAGTAAGAAGCTATATATTGTTTTATTTTAAATGCAAAATGATTTTAAGTACTAGTTGCAGGTCTTCTTACTGACTAGTATTGCAGTTATATTCCATAGTAACTGATTATAATTTATTTTTAGTTAATTATTTTTGCTAAAGAAAGGCTGCTTCGTCTTAGCCAATTTTCAGAATTCCCAGACAATATTCAAAAGGGCATTTTTTCCATTTTCTGGCTTCCTTTTATAACATACAGGCTATAATAAAAAAATCAAATATCATGAAGTTACCTTTTCTTTTTGATTAAAATATTTAAATATTTCTCTGCTTTTCTACAAAGCTTAATATTCTTTTATTTATATATATTCATTTTAAAACTACTGAATCCCTATAAAACCTTTGTTTTTAATTAATGAATCCCTAGAATCTTTGTTTTAAACAGTGATTGCTCTCTAGTAATCTTAATTTGTGTGTCTTTCATAAATAGTAAGTTAATGCATGCATAATAGTACTTGCAACATCAAAATATTTCTATTTTTGTTATCTCTTGGGTTTTTCATTAGTCACTGCTTTTCTAGTATAACAAGATCTACAGGTAGTTTATGTGTATATGTGTTATAATACATATTTTACATATAACTACATATTATTACATATAATGTAATAAATATAAATTTACCTTTTTCATGTATTATCTGTGAAATTTTTATGATGTGGTAGACTAAATATAATAGTGAAGATTTTTTAAAAATTTCATCATTGTTCTACTGATCAAAATCTGGGCTTTGTTAAACAAAATAGCTGTCTTTAATCTTAAACTGGATGTAAATGTGTTTGTAGATTTTCTCAACATGGAAATAGCTGCTTTCTAATTTTCCTCTATGATTCATTCAATGCAACTACAAGCTCATAGAGATAGATTAAAAAATGAATTAGAGTAATAAACCTGCACATTCTGCACATGTACCCCAGAACTTAAAATAAAAGCTGAAGAAAAAAAAATTAGACTTACTCGTACATTTAAAAAATGCATTCTATTACATTATATATAACATATATATGAGGTAAAATTATGAAAACATAAATGAAGTAAAAATTTCTTCTATATAATAGAAATATATATTAGGAATTTGTAATATATATATAAATATGTATAATAATATATAATATATATATTAGAAAGTTTTACTTCTTCGTCAGAAGGAATAAAGGAAATAGGACAATTTAAGGGCAAATTTAATTCCCTGACATGGATTTCCAAAGTTTTGCCCTAACTTTTGTTGCACGAAAAGATAAGTTAAAAAGGGTCTTACCTTACGCAGGGTATATTGGATTTGTTTTTATATTATGGTACATGGTAGAATGCAAAGGCTAACTAAATTGAGGGCACTTATAATCATTTCAATACATTGTTCCAATATTAAAGAGATATTAAATACCAAGTTTTCTTCAGAAGAATCCATGTAGAGATAAAATGAGAGAATATTTTGTTTAAATATTTTCTACTTTTACTTAAGTTCATATTCACTACACATCTCAGACACACACACAAAAAATTCTAATGCATCTCTATCATTCTCTACAGTCTGGTTAAATTTCTAAAAGTTTTCATTAATACTTAACTAGACTTGTTACACCAAAGATGAAAGCCTAGGAAAAAGAACAGATTTTAAGTAGAGAAATGTCATGTATCTCATTATTCTAATTAGGCTAGAGTTACAGATTTATCTTTTTGCTCAGTAAATACACAAGGGAATCTATTGAAACTACAAAACAAAAGAAAATAGAGAAAAAATTCCTTAGAGACCGCTGTTCAAAAAGTTTATTTATACATATAACAATCTATACTGTCTGTTTTTAAAATCTAGGCAATATGCAACAAAACATTAATTGTTCTCACTCATAAGGCAACGTGAGAAAATCCACTGGGCTAGTTTTTTCAAACAAACAAAAAAAACCTTTCTGTTACTTTCACTAAAAAAAAAAAAAAAAAAAGAAACTCAAAACAAGTGTACAGCAGGTTTGAATATTGCCAAACAGATTCAAATTTAAAATGAGGTTTCAATTGTGTACTGGTAGGATATTGGGTATGCAAGGGTAATCGGTTTAATTATTTTTAAAAGTGTGCTTTTTATAAATTTGGAAAAAATCAATAGTATTGCATTTGGTTTGCGACATGCAGGTGCAGGATAATTTGAATATCTGAAGCCCGTGAATCGTGTTAATATAAAGACTATACTCAAAATGAGTAAAAAGGATTGGTCGTGTATATTGTCTTTGTAACCAAGCTCTAAAAGGTATTAAACAAAGCCCTCTCCAAGGACCACGAAACATGACTCAAAACAAATGTCATCGAAAACAAATCCAAATGACTAGTTACTAATGTTTAGACATGAAAAAAAATGCTCACTGTCATCCATTCTTAAGAAAGCGTCGGGTCTACTACAGGAATTCAGAGTTAAAAAACAGTCCATACCTACTACTCTTACACATGAAATACATCAGAACAATTCCTTGGGAAAACAAAAATAAAAACAAATTTCTTCTTTCTTAACTAATTTGTCTTTGAATATTTGTCAAAAAATCAGTTATCTATACATAATAGGTGTGCTGTATTTCTATACTCTATTTTGTTTCATTGATCTACTTGTTTAAACTAGGGCAATGCTACATTGTATCATTATTCCAAGTATTAAAATCAGATAGTTTTAATGTTCCAACTTTATTATATTCTTCCAAAGATGTTTGACAATTCCAGGTCTTTTGCACATTTCCATATGAATTTAAGAATCAATGATCAATATTTGAGATGATGGATATGCTGACTGCACTGACTTGATCACTATAAATTATATGTATAAAAACATCACTATGTACATCATAAATATGTACAATTATTATATGTCAGTTTAATAAAAATTAAAATGAAATATAAAGGAATAGAAACTACAAATTTACCCTGCTTTTTCTGTACCAACTAGTCCTAAAATTTGTCAACTAGTTGACTAGGAAACATTCCTCTTTATAGGAATATTCTAGCTAAAAAGAAAAAAACGAAAAATGAATAACAGAAAGTCATAATTTTGCAACCCTTAAGTAACTGATAGATGAGGGTGAAGATTATTAGCAGCTGTTAACATCACTACAAATAATAGTAAAATTAAATTAAGAAATCACTAGATATTTTATGCCTCCCAACGGAAGAACACCACATCACTAGAGAAGTATTCTTAAAGAAATAGAATTTGAATCTGATCATACCTCTAGAACTAACATATAATAGGCAAAAGTAGGGACAGATGGACATATTGAACACAATAGGGTTGTAAAAAATAAAATACAAACTATGGGAACTCTACAAGTCAAATGATTCCATTTCTTCCAGAAATAAACTGCATTAACAAAAAAAGAGATAAAAAGGTAATTCATAAGACTAAGAACCAAATCAACCAAATTGCAATATATTACCTTATTTGAATTCCAGTTTAATTTAAAAAATAATTATGAAAAACTTACACACTTGATTGTTTATATTTAATGATACCAAAACTATGTCTGGTATTTTATTCAAAATTATGTGAGCAGGATGTTGTGAATAGAGATAGAAAACAAGATGGAACATAAGTTGATAATTAGTGAGATGGGATAATGGGCGCATAAGGACTCATTTTTTATTTTCTCCTTTTGAAAAAAATAAACAGACTTTAAGAAAAAAAAAAAAAGAATCAATTTGTCAACTTCTCCAAAAAAAAAAGCCCCAGGAGTTTTGATTTGATATTGCATTGAACCTATATATCAATTTCAGAAGAATAGACAACTGAAGAATATTCAGCATTTTGACCCATGAACACACTGTATCTCTTCATTTTTAAAGATCTTCTTAATTTATTTTGACAATGTTGTATAGTTTTCAGTGTACACATCATACACATCTTTTGTCAAATTTGTCTCTAAATATGTAGGGTTTTAAAATTTAAGATGGTATTTGACTTTTTTAAAAATTTAGAGTATGCAGGAATATGATTAATTTTTGGATTGATACTATATCTTATAAACTCTCTATACTCATTTACTAAATCTAGTACAATTTTTGTAGATTTCATTGGATTTTCTACTTTCATGATGATGCTGTCTGCAAATAAAGATAGTTTTATTTCTTATTTTTCAATCTGGCTATCTTTTATTTATTTTTCTAGACTTATTTCAGTGACTAGAACTCCCAGTATCACGTTGAATAGAAATGAGGAGAGTGAATATCCTTGTCTTTTTCCTGATCTTAGTGGGAAAGCTATCAGGTTTTTTGTTTTGTTTTGTATTTTAAGATACGTTCTCTTTGTCACCCACAGTGGAGTGCAGTACTGTGATCATGGCTTCGCTCACTGAAGCCTCAACTTCCTGGACTAAAGTGATCCTCCTACCTCAGCCTCCCAAGTAGCTGAGACCACAGGAGCATGCTACCATGCCAGGTTAATTTGGTTTTTATTATTTGTAGAGATGGGAATCTATGTTGCCCAGACTGGTCTCAAACTCCTGGGCTCAAGCAGTCCTCCTGTCTTGGCTTTCCAAAGTGCTGGGATTGCAGGCATGAGGCACCATGCCTGGCCACATTCAGTTTTTTGGCTTCAGTGTTAGCTGTAGATTATTTGGTCACCCTTCATCAAATTGCAGCAGTTCCCTTCTAGGCCTAGCTTGCTTGGAGTTTTTCTTAGCAATAAATATTGAATTTTATCAAATTATTTATCTATGTTTAAATAAATTTTTAGTTTTTTCTAACACACAGTAAATTGCATTAGTTTTTTCCTAATGTTAAACTAAACATTATTTTTATTCTTGAGCTAAAACTCACTTTGTTCATTATATATTACCATTTTATATAGTAATATTATAAAATACATTTTGGTTGGTTTTTAGAATTTTTGTATGTATACTTATGAGGAATATTAACTGTGGTTGTATTTTTTAATGTGTTTGTCCATTTTTGGTGTCAGAGTAACACTGCCTGAAGATGAATTGGAAAATATTTTCTCCTCTTCAAGTTTTTAGAAGAATTTGTATATAATTGATATTTTTAAAAATTTGTTGCATAACTCACCAGGAAAGCTATTCAGTCCTAGATCTTTTTTTTCCTATGTGAAGCTTTTAAAATACAAATCAATTACTTTAACAGATATAAGACTATTCAACTTATGTATTTCTTTTTGAGTGACCTTTGGCAGTTAGTGTTTTTCAAGAATTTTGTCAATTTCATCTAAATTGTCTATTATTTGGCATAAAGTTGTTCATAGTATCAACATTATTTTAATATCTGTAGGATATGTAGTAATGCCATCTTTCTCAATTCTAAAATTAGTAATTTGTTCCTTTTCATTTTTCCCTGATCATTCTAACTAGAGCTATATCAATTATATTTACCACCTCAAAGAATTGCTTTTTGCCTTCATTGTTCTTTATTATTGTTGGTTTTTGGTTTTAATTTGTTTTATTTGTTTGCTTTTTGTCTTATGAAATCCTATTCTGTTGATTTACTGGATATATGATATTATTATCTATGACTGTTTAAATAAATTTTTAGTTTTTATATCAGCTAACAGTGCTGAAATAAGTGGATATTCGTATGACACGAAATAACCATTAAAGGATTTTGGTTTATTCTAAGATAATTCATACTTCATTATAAAAAAAGAAAAATAATTTAAAGAAGTTGAATAATGAAATAAATAACCAATTTTATTTTCATAAAGATTGCATTAAAAGTAGGTGCTGTCGTGAAAGAAAAGAAGATACTGAAAAAGAATGAGAAATGAAGATGAATAAGGTAAAAGTTTTCAAAATTTTACAAATAGATGGTAGATAGATTATACATGATGGATCTATCAATAGATACATTGATTGCTATTCATACACCCAAAAAACTTACAAAACTAATATTTGATAAAGTTAGCATTTCAAATAGGTGAAGAGAGGATGCTTTTTCATAAGTTGTGAAGGTATAATTGGCTACTTGAGAAAGAAAATAAAAATACTATCCCTCAGGCTTTCTTGAGTGCCCTCTCCTTTCTTTCTGATTCAAATGGCATCTTTTCACATCTCCTCTGATGTGGGACAAGGTAAGAATTTTTTTCCTGTGTGATAAATCTAATTATTCCGCCTGTCATGTTAGTTGCTGTGACGCAGGTCAAAGTGCTTCCATAGTGCCTCTTTGTACCATTCACTAATCACTTTTTCCCAGTCATTCCCCAGTCTCCATTTTAATGATGGCACTCAACCTGTCATGTTTCACTATGTTTTGTTATATTTAATTAAGCTGAGTCTTTGGATATGTTAGACTTTATTTATTAAAATAATTTGTGTCTCCAACATTCAAAACAATATGAATTGCTCTGAGAATTCTGTTGCTTTCTTACGCCTTCCTCAGAGATTTAGACTCCAGGCTTCTCACTACATGGATGATATAGCAATGCCAAGGCTCTGCTAATATAGTAGTCTGTGAACAATTCAAATCACTAACTCTACCTAGTATCTACCTTCTTCCTGGATCTTGTGTATATCCGAAGAACCCTTAAGAAATGGATTATCATCTACATTGGTTGACAACTTCACCAATACTCTTTAAAGGTGATGTGTTCTAACAGTTTGCAACTCTGGAGTTCTTGCAGCTTTTCAATTTTCTTGTAAGTTTTTGCAGAGACCCAAGAACCACTGATGTTAGATCTGTCCCTTTTAATGACCTTGGGAGAAATAACATGGGAGTTTCCAGTTTTTCCTTTCAGGTCCTCTACATAGCCAGATTAAAAAACTATTTTTCTTGTATTTCATAAATTTTTTTGAGGGGGGAGTCCCTCTTTTCTTCTTGTGCACATTTAAACATTTAAATTATTTGAAATTGTTACCATAAGTTTTTAAAAAATTTACTAATATAACTTTTGACAAATTTTAATATTATCCTTTAAAAATAATTATTATGCCATAAAATGAAATTTAATAACAATGATTTCATACCTAATGTCAATATTTTTAGAAATATGTAGACATGCATTTTTTTAATGTTCAAATTTTGTGCTTTTCCCTTGCACTAATATTTCTATTCAACATCTTCCAGGCTTTTCTTTTTGTGTAATTTATCTTTTTATCTTATGGATGAAAAGATTGTATTGTTCATGCTAGCATATTTCTGTCTAACAACATATATATGTATATATAACCAAAACTAGGGTTTCTTATTATGTGTGTGTATGTATACATATATACACACATAAAACTGTATTTTAAAACTTTGTTTTATTTTCTGTGACCATAATTCTCTAAGTGTTAAAATTTTTCACCTGGGCTGATGCTTTATGAAGATTATTATTGGTTTATAATTTGCCAGTTCAAAACAAATATACAGAAACATCATAGAATCAATCAAATTATATTCAATACATATTTCTTAACATGATAGTGTATCGCTTATAGAATAAGAAGGAATTCAACATTAATTTTATTCCTATTTTACTATTTAAGATACATAACTTGTAATATCTTGAATACATGAGTAAATAGATTAGGATGGAGGAAATTTTTAGTATAGGAGTATAACAGTTATTTGAACTTTTTTTGAGTTAACTTGTTAAACTCACATGGCATTTACCAAATTTTTAATTAAAACAAACCTGGAAATCACCTGTTGTAAGAAGGCATATGTTAACCAAATATTAATGCACTTCGTGTCTTAGTTTCTGTTATTTGTATTGAAAAAGACTTTACCAACATTAATGAAACTTCTAATTTTACTCGTGGGATTTAGAAGTGCCATATTTAACTAGACATATATATATACAATTTGGAAAAATCAAAGCATAATGTCATTGCATCTTTGCAAGTACATATTTTAATAAAATGCTTCTCTATAGGCTGAATTTTTATCAAAATCAGAGTTACAACAAAATCAGAATTATTTTCAGGTAAAAATGTTAACTTAATTTTTCAATTCAAATCCATGTGTTAATACATGTTTCAAGGAACATCCTAAATATACTAAGAAGTAAATTCGAGTAGGGGTAAGAAACGGCAGTTCAGAACTGATTCATGACAATTTTTTTTTTTCTAAAGACATTTGTGATGTCATCCTGCAAAGGCTTGTGATATTTAAAACAAACCAACAAAGAATACTAGATAAGCCTAGGCTTCAATTGCTTCCACCCAGGAACACAGTGGTTAATACTTGAACCAATCAAACAATTTTGTGTATCTCCATTTCTTGGTTATTCTGCCTTATTTCCATTTTGGGGGTAATTTGCCTTTTTAAGAATATCAGGCTGATAATATGATTCAATCTCCCCGACAATAATGATAACTCTGTTTTATGAAGCACATCAATGCATATTTGTATGGTGTGTATAGATTAATGGTTATAAGTGGAGAGCAGCATAGGGACATGATTGCCCCCCTCCGCAAGTACTCCTTCTCCATTATTCCTAAATTCCAATATTTTCAAAGTTATTTGTTTCCTCAATGTTTATGGAATTTTTTCCATATGTATCAGATATCTTGCATTTACTTGACTTTAAATCTTCAGAATGTTTAAAATAGATTAAAATAATATACCTTCAATTGACTTCCTGACTCCAAATATCTACAAATTACCTTTTTAATTATTGACTAAGAAATTATCTCTAAAAATAAATATAGGATAACTCCCCAGCTTAAGGGGAAGAAACCCTTAATTTAAATCAAGTTGTATGTATATATGACGCATGAACCATCAAACTAGTAAAGACATGTGGACTGCTCACAGTCATAATAATATAATAAACTAGGATTCCTAGCGATAGAAATCTTGGAATTCATGCCTAGGCTGTCCTGAAGTAATTCCTATGTACACTAAATTTTGAGAACTACTAACCTAAATTAAATCCAAGCAGTTTCTCCAGACAACATAAGGCTTTTTTGTCTTAGCCTATGCTATCAATACTATTAACTAGTATAGCTACATAGGAACCTCATATATTAGTTACACTAAATGACCTGGTTTTCTTTAAACCAAAAGGAGAAGTGTTGGGAACAGCCCCCCCAAAAATCTGCCCATAAACTGACCCAAAAACTGGCCATAAACAAAATCTCTGCAGCACTGTGACATGTTCGTGATGGCCATGATGCCCACGCTGGAAGGTTGTGGGTTTACTGGAATGAGGGCAAGGAACACCTGGCCCACCCAGGGCAGAAAACCGCTTAAAGGCGTTCTTAAACCACAAACAATAACATGAGTGATCTGTGCCTTAAGGACATGCTCCTGCGGCAGGTAACTAGCCAAACTCATCCCTTTATTTCAGCCTATCCCATTGTTTCCCATAAGGGATACTTTTAGTTAATCTATAATCTACAGAAACAATGCTTATCACTGGCTTGCTGTTAATAAATACGTGGGTAAATCTCTGTTCGAGGCTCTCAGCTCTGGAGGCTGTAAGACCCCTGATTTCCCACTCCACACCTCTATTTTTTGCGTGTGTGTCTTTAATTCCTCTAGCACCACTGAGAGAGGGTCTCCACGATGGAGCTGATCTCGGCAGAGAAGAAAATGTTTATTAATAGGCATTTTCACTTAATCTAATGACCACCTGAGGCACTTTTACCACTACTACAATTTTCAAGAACATATTGATATACTTTACTAGTTAGAAGGTAAAATGAGGGTTTTCTGGGGACTATGTATTGATTATTTTTAATATAAGAGATCCTTTTGTCAGATCAGTGTGGATATTTTCAGAATTAAACCTAACATTTATGATTTGATTAGTCTCAACTTCACTGTAAAAATT
Source organism: Theropithecus gelada (assembly GCF_003255815.1). NCBI lineage: Eukaryota > Metazoa > Chordata > Mammalia > Primates > Cercopithecidae > Theropithecus > Theropithecus gelada. The sequence continues at coordinate 14,412,138 of NC_037679.1, read as the reverse complement.
AGTCACATAACCTCTCTAGTTATCTAACAAGAGAAAGTAAACACTGGGGAAAGGATAACTTAGTGCACCACCTGTTTTAAATCTTCTGTCACACAAAAATAGTACTTGTCATATGGAAACCCAAGGTGTTTTCCTGTATGGAAAACAGGGAAATGGAGAGCAGCATCTGAATGATTTGTGGATCCTACCCACTGATACAGATGTTGTGGCACAAATGGCTACTGGCGTCTTTCCTATACCCTTAAAAGAATGAGTAATGCGGCCGGGCGCGGTGGCTCAAACCTGTAATCCTAGCACTTTGGGAGGCCGAGACGGGCGGATCACGAGGTCAGGAGATCGAGACCATCCTGGTGAAACCCCGTCTCTACTAAAAAATACAAAAAAAAAAAACTAGCCGGGCGAGGCGGCGGGCGCCTGTAGTCCCAGCTACTCGGGAGGCTGAGGCAGGAGAATGGCGTAAACCCAGGAGGCGGAGCTTGCAGTGAGCTGAGATCCGGCCACTGCACTGCAGCCTGGGCGACAGAGCAAGACTCCGTCTCAAAAAAAAAAAAAAAAAAAAAAAAAAAGAATGAGTAATGCTTATAGCTGGATAAGGTTTGTGTTTCCCGGAAATGTATGACAAATTGGATTCTGATGTCAGAGTTCTTAACATTTATTAAGAATTCACTATTAGCCAGGACATTTAACTTGCCACGTGTATTTTGAAAAATTTAGTATTCTCTACAACACTATGAGGAATTTCCTTGGGATCACAGAGTTAAAATGGATTCCATGCAGTCTTGCACAGTATAAATAATACAAACATTAACAGCAGCTTTGTAGCATATATCTAGCATAGTGACTGGGATATGATAGGCTTCATAATATGTTGAAGTAATTCAGTAATTATGAAAAGCAAAATATACTTGTACGAAACATAAATAGAACAAAGTCACAATATGTAGAAAGTAATACACTTTGGCAGAGATAAAATTGACTTACATGCTCTTTTAGGAACAAAGAAAGGGACTTTATAACTACTGAGTAAGAAAACTAAAATTAAAGATGGCATAGCAAAGATAAAACACAAATATAGGAGAACTGGCAAATCTGATATTTTAAAATGAATTGTCAAAGACTTATTAATAAAAATTATCAGGAAAATGACTAAAATATAATTCACTTTTATTTCAGGTTTGAAATTAACATCAGTTTTATTTTATATATTGAAATAAACTATTTAGAATATATTCATGAAGACTAATTTCACTCTTTGATTTGCTAAAGTATAAATAAAGGGGTTTGGTAGAGGAGGAACAGAGGTAGTGAGCACAACTGCACCTTTTGTTAATGTCATTCTCTTTTTTTCTGACAGGTTAATACAAATAATAAAACAGCTACTCTAAGGAAAAGAAACTGTAATAATATGAGATGATTAAGTGCTGACAAACTTTTGATCTTAGCTGGAAAAAAGAATTTCAAAATAATCCTGATGATATATGTATAAGAGAGAATCATACACACCAAAGTGACCACAAGTGGTCACAACAAAGCAAAACAATATATCAACCCCCGGAAATCCGTGCAAGGGATTTGCAGGAAGAAGTTTTGCACATGAAGTGCAAAATAGTTTTACAAACACTGCAATCCAGATTGAGTTCTACAAACAATCATGAAAAAATAATTAATAATACCATTACCAAGAGCTAAATATAAGTTGGTAGCAAAATTTGTTGCTTATAATGATTGGATATTCTAGAGGTTTGCAGATGGCAACACGGTAGTCATAGGACAAAGAATAAAAAATTCTGAAGCTCTCAAAAAGATGAAAACAAAAATAACTGAGTTGTGTAACCCTGGTACGAAATGTTTTAAGTTAGGAATATAGAAATGATATGGTTTGGCTGTGTTCCTACCCAAATCTCATCTTGAATTCCCACATGTTGTGGGAGGGACTTGGTGGGAGGTAATTGAATCGTGGGGGCAGGTCTTTCCCATGCTGTTCTCGCAATAGTCAATAAGTCTCATAAAGTCTGATGGTTTTATAAGGGAGACTTTCCCTGCACAAGCTCTCTCTTTGCCTGCTGCCACTCATGTGAGATGTGACTTGCTCCTCCTTGCTTTCCACCATGATTGTGAGGCCTCCCCAGCCATGTGGAAATGTGAGTCCATTAATCCTTTTTCCTGTATAAATTATCAGTCTCATGTATGTCTTTATTAGCAACATAAAAATGGACTAATACAAGAAATTTAGGAATACAAATCAATGTCATTCAGATTTTCAAGAAAAAGATTTGAAAGAAGAAATACATTGGCATTTTGAGGCAGGGTTCAGCTGGGTGAAGAAGACAATAAGCTTTGCATCATACTCAACATGTACTTGAGAAATTCAAACAGAAAAATCACGGTATATTATCAAAGATCATTTGTCAGTCTAAGCCCAATGAACTTCATCTTCATTAACTGGTTATTATTACCCTTTAGTGAACCTTATCAAAACCACATAATTAAAACCATCCTGGTGTAAGATGAAATCTCATTGTGATTTTGATTTACATTTAGTGATGTTGAGCACCTTTACATTACCTTTTATTCATTTTTATGTCTTCCCTGCAGAAATATCTATTCAAGTCCTTTGCTCTTTTTTGATTTTTGTTTTTGGCTGTTGAGTTGTAGGAATTTCTTATACACTTTGGAAATAAATCCCATATCAGATATAAGATTTGAAAATATTGTATCCATTTCTGTAGATTGCCTTTCACTCTGTTGATTGTTTCCTTTTCTGTGCAGACACTTTTAATTTAATGTAGTACCATTTGCCTACTTTTGCTTTTGTTGCCTATGATTTTGATGTCATGTCTATGAAATCGTTACCAAGACCAATGTCATAAAGTTTTTTCAAGCATATGGTTTCTTTTGGGAGTTTTATGGTTTCAGGTCTTAGATTTACATCTTTAACCCATCTTGAGTTGATTTGAGTGTATGGTGTAAGATAGAGGTCTAATTTTATTCTTTTTCATGTGCCTATTCTGTTTTTCCGGTACCATTTGAGACACGACCTTACACCTCTTAGGATGGTTGTCATAAAAAAATTTATAAAGATAATAAGTGTTGGCAACTTTGTGGAGAAATCAGAACTCTTACACACAGTTGGTGGGAATATAAAATGGTACAACATCTATGGCAAATAGTATGGAGGTTCCTCAAAAAATTAAAAATAGGTCTACTGCATGATCCAGCAATCCCATTTTTCATCATATATATACAAGAATTAAAATTAGGATCTCGAAGTGATGTCTGCACTCCCATGTTCATTGCAGCATTATTTACAACAGCCAAGATATGAAGTTGACCCAAATGCTCACTGACAAACAAATGGGTACAGAAAAGGTAGTTTATACATACAGTGTAATATTATTATTTAAAAAGAAGAAAATTCCGCCCTTTGCAACAATATGAATACACCTAGAAGATATCTTGCTAAGTGAAATAATCCAGTCACAGAAAGACAATTACTACATGTTTCCACATATATGAGTTATTTCCAATAGCCAAACTCACTGAAACAGATAATAGAATGGTGGTTGGCAAAAATTAAGAGTAGGGGAAAATGAGGAGTTGTTCAATTTTCACAAATTAAACAGTTATGCAAGATGAATAAAGTTCTAAAGATCTTCTGTACAACAGAGTGACTATAGTTAACATGGTATGGTGCCCTTAAAGTTCATTAGAAAGGTAGATTTTGTGTTATGTTATTACCACATATATGCAACCACACATGAATAATGCAAAAGGACACAACAAAACTTTTGGATGTGATGGTTATATTTATTACTTGATTCTGGGGATAGTATTACAGTTGTATATGTGTGTAAAAACTCATCAAATTTTATACATTAAATGTACCTTTCATGAAGTATCTGCAGCTATTCTGTTTAATTTATGAAAACATGATTGAGATAATATCAAAATAATTGTAACAAACATTTATAATTTTACTCACTTTATTAAATTTTTAGAGGAAAAAACTGAATTCTCATGATTTTCGTGGAAGGGATTACAAGCAAAGATTTATAAACGAAACTTGTACCTCTGTAAATATTTTCTACCCACATACAAATTCAGTCACCTAAAAACTTCAGGACACAGGTGTTTAAAAAAATCTATTGGGATAGTCTAACTTATGCAATAATTGTTATATCTTCTAATCTTTTCTTTTGTAAAAATAAAAAAAATCCAGAGAAATTCAATCTGAGATTAATTTTACCTAAAACTTAGAAACTATATTATAATTTCTATGCAATTTGATATTATAACAAAGATGTAAGAGAAGAATGTTTTGGGACATATAAAGAAATGTCATGATGCCAATATGCTTTCTCATTTTTTCACACTAAAACTTAAAGGAATCAACCAAAGTATAAAGAATAAAGGAAAAGAATATTTTCTTGAGACTAGCATTGAGAAAAAATAATTGCAATTCTGTACACTGCTTTTAATGAAGGTTGAGAAGTCATAACTTTCTTAAAAGAGCATTGTGAATGATTAAAAATTACAAATGAGGTAACAAAAACATCAACTGTCTGAAATTCTGGGCATTTTGTGAATTTACCAGCTGGGCTGTGTTGCCCAGGCAGGCAACTTTCTCTATTCACTCCTCCACCTCCCCACATTATTCAGCGTTTTAAGAAGTGATTAATAAAAATGATTTTGCAATAAATTGTCTTAAGCGAGAGTTCAATCTGTTTGCTGGTAAGCGTTATTTGTGTCCTAATTTGTAATGTATTTAATTAATAATGAAATTGTGCACCTTTAAAAAATATGGAGTGATCTCTGGTGTTTTTGTTTTTAAAAGTATGGGCTGATGAGGGATATCTACATATTTGAGGAAATTTAATTGATAGGGGTACAAAATTATATAACTTGAAATTATTATTTTTTTATCCCTAGAAAAAAACACAGCCCATTTCCACCCTTTAATTTAGGCAACCATTTAAACCCTATGTCATATTCTTTATCATACTTTTTATTACAAAAGGAAACTATTTACAAAGACCATACTTTGATGTAGTGGATACAGATCCATATAGCATTTTCACTAGTGCTGAAAACAAAAGTGCACTGCTCAATGAACAACTATATAAAACCTAAAACAGGCTTATTGAGATACTGTACATATACCATACAATCCATACATTTAAAGTGTACAATCCAAAGGCATTTAGTATGTTCACAGGTATACAGTCAATCTTAGAACATTTTCATCACCTCAAAAGTAACTGTGTACCACTTAGTTATCATGACCCTATCTCATCATATGACCCTGCTCTATGCAATGATCTCATAAGTCCTATGAAAAGACAAAGAGATGAGACAAAATATTTAAGGCAGACAAAGTAGCATAAGCAAAAGTAAAAAGAATGGCTCAATCATGATGTGGTTAGAAAAAAATAGAGTTCTACTTAGTAATCTCTGATAAACCCCTAAACTAGTTGAAAGAAAAGTAGCCTTACCTCCTGGAATTTTCTAAACTAGCACACTCAGGTAATTGTGAAAAAATGAATTATAAAATGTTTTTCATTTATACGAATCATGCTAGTGACAACATTAATACAAATGCACAGTGATACGCTTCATAAACTAGAATTTTATCATATCAAACCATTGATTTGTTCCATTTCACCAATCATACATACCATCTATCCATCCACCATGCACTGTAAAAGAACACACAAAAAAATCACATTATGAAATCAAGATAACACAGACAAATAAATGCAATTATATTTACTTTTGTTAAATATTGTAACATAAATATCAATAATTTTAAAACTTTCAAATCTAAGTAATTATTGTTTTTTATTTATAATTTTTCATCATTATCTACAAGTTAAAATGTAAAAGGAGGTAAAAAGACTAACTCCTTAATAGGTTAGCCACTTTCTTTAATAAGTTATATACACAGATTCAGGCAAATCTTCTGTACTTCAATACTTGAACTAATAATCCTGGTGAACAGGAAAAATTGATATTTCATTCTACCCCAAAATATGATCAGCTTAAATGATTATCTTATAAATATTATTTTAAAATAATTTATTGTATATTATTAGGAAAGCTTATCAAATAACTTTTTTATACAATTTACTTATATTAAATATTGTATACTTTCCTAAATATGAAGACCAATTGACCTAAAGCTGAAGGTGCTATACTATAAATACCTATTTCCTTTTTGTTTATTCACTTAACAATATATCCAATCAAGCACTACATATCAATTTATGGAGATATTCCTAAATATTTTACAGCTGCGTAGTCTTTTCTGAGAATGTACAAAGTTTCTTTTATGATTCCATAAGAATTTTAGAACAGTTTTTCTACTTCCATGAAAAATACCTTTGGAATTTTGATAAAGACTTCATTGAATCTGTTTGTTGCTTTGAGTATTATGGACATTTTTACAATATGAATTCTTTCAGTCCATGAACAGGAGATATCTTTATTTATTTGTCTCTTCTTTAGTTTCTATTATCAATATTTTATAGTATTCAGTGTACAGATCTTTTAAAAATCTCAACCCTTATCCTGCAACACACACACAAAACGACTCAAAATGGATAAAGACCTAAATGAAAAACCTTAAATCTTAAATTTCTAGAAGAAAACATAGGAGAAAATCACTTTTATATTGGCATTGGCAATAATATTTTTAGATACGACACCAAAAGCACAGCCAACAAAAGCAAAACTAGACAAGTGGGATCTAATTAAACTAAACAGCTTCTGTACCGCAAAAGAAACAATTTACAGAATGAAAAGACAACATACAGAATGAGAAAAATATTTGCAAACTATATATTGATAAGGAGTTAATATAAAAAATCTATAAAGAAATGTAACTTGATAGAAAGAAAACAAATAATTTAAAAATGGGCAAAATACTTGAATAGACATTTCCCGTAAGACATAAACATGACCAATATGTATATGAAAAGGTGTTCAGCGTCACTAATCATCAGGTAAATGTAAAACCAAACACCAATGATACATTACCTCACACCTGTTAAGATGTCTGCTATCAAAAAGACAAGAGATAACAAGTGTCAGTGAAGGCATGGAGAAAAGAGAACCCTTTGTTTGTGGGAATGTACATTGGTGCAACCATTATAAAAACCTGTAGGGAGGATATTCAAAAATTTAAAAGTAGAATTGCCACATAATCCAGCATTCTCTCTTCTGGGGACATAAAATAAACACCTCATAGAAATATCTACACTCTCATGTTCATTCCCACACTATTCACAATAGCTAGGAAGCAGCCTAAGTGAATATGAATGGATGAATGGATAAGGAAATTTGTTAGACACACACACACACACACACACACAGAAATAATACTGTCATTTGTGATGACATGGAGAAAACTAGAGGACATTATGCTAAGTGAAATTAGCCAGACATAGAAAGAAAAATACTGTATGATATTATTAATACTTACTATGGAATAGAACAATGGCTACCAGGGATGGTGAGGGTAAGGAAATGGAGAAACGTAGGTCAAAGGGTACAAACTTGCAGTTATGTAGATTGAATAAATCTAGAGGTCTAAGGGACAGCAGGACTATGGTTAATAATATTGTAAAGTATGTTGAAAATTTGTGGAGAGAGTAGATTTTAGGTGGTCTTACCACAAACAAGAGATAACTGTGAAAGGTGATGTATATTTTAATTTTCTTGCCTTTAGTAATCATTTCACTATCTATATGTATAAAAACATCCTGTTGTATGTATTTAATATATACAATAAAAATAAATTTTTAAAAATACTTCTTATTTAATAATACTGCCTCTGATTAATTTCTCTTGTCTAATAGCAGTGGCTAATACTTCTGTTACAATTGTTAACAAAAATTATAGGAAGTTACTTTTTTAGATTAAGCTTTGCCCTAGGCCCTAACAGAACACACTACAAATCAGACTGCCATCATTCATGCTAAAGATCCAAATCAACAAAGGGAAACTAAGTTGTTACTTGACTTTATGAAATTAGGAGAAAGAGATAACAGCCAGTTTTCCAAACAGTCCAGGTTTAATCTTTGATTGGCAGATAATTAAGTTCCCTCTGTTTTAATCTTTACAACAAAAAGTAACCTGATGTTAGTCAGTCAGTAATCCTTCTACTGTTCTGTCTCCCTGTCCCCAGCTTACAAGGAAAGGCTCTGAAATGACCAATCTGCTTTCTGTTCTTTGTTTCTGTTTTCCTCAGCCCTTTTTCTGTTTAGAAAGTCAGTCTTCTCCATTGGTCTCATTGGAGCTCGTATTTTGTTTTATGAAATGAAGTGTTGCCAGATTCTAGAACTGCAACAAAGCCAGTTAAGATCTTTGAACTATATTTGTTGTAATTTTACCTTTTTACACTATGATAAATAGAAGTGGATATAGAAGATATTCTTTCCTTGTTTGCCATTTTAGTGAAAATGTATTGACCATTTGCATAATCAGTAAAAATCTAGTTTTAATATACAGGCGTGTGTGTGTGTGTGTGTGTGAGTGTACACTTGTTGTAAAAATATAATCAATTTACATTTTCTTTATTGTTTTCTATTCATCAGAAATAATGTTTCAAACTGTTAAGACCCTTTTAAGCCTCTGTGGGAATAATAATATGAGTTTTAGTTTATGTCTAATAATAAGTTCTCTTTGGTTTATTTTATTTATCTTGTTTTTGAATGTTTTTACTAAAATTTTATTTAGACTTTTTGCATACACATCTATGTTATATATTGATCTCTGGGTTTTGTTGTTGTTGTTGTTGCACTGTCTTTGTCAGTTTACAGATAAATAATATACACAATCCATTTTTCAAAGCTATTTTGGGTCAATTTTAATGTTCTTGAGCTATCATTCATTTAATACTTTTATTTTGCATTGTTGTGTGTTCCATTTCTAAATATCTTTCAAACTTCTCTTGATACTATATTATTCACTTTCTTGTTGAAAATTTAGCTGTCAATCTTACTGTTCTCAATGAGGATTTTTTGAGAAAGATCTCTGTGTATGTTATGTTAAAAGCAGTTTCACTATACTCTTTTTAGGTGTGGTATTGTATTAGCCTGTTTTCACACTGCTGATAAAGACATAGACAAGACTGGGAAATTTACAAAAGAAAGAGGTTTAACGGACTTACAGTTCCATATTACTTGGAAGGTCTCACAATCATGGTGTAAAGCAAGGAGGAGAAAGTCACATCTTAAATGGCAGCAGGTAGAAAGAGAGAGAGAGGTTGTGCAGGGAAACTCCTCCTTATGAAATCATCAGATCTCATGAGACTTATTCACTGTCATGAGAACAGCATGGGAAAGACCTGCCTCCATGATTCAATTACCTCCCACTAGGTCCCTCCCACAACACGTGGGAATTCAAGATGAAATTTGGGTGGGGACACAGTCAAATAACATCATTCTGCCCCGACCCCTCCCAAATCTCATGTCCTCCCATATCTCATGTCCCAATCATGCCTTCTCAACAGTCTCCCAAAGTCTTAACTCATTTCAGCATTAACTCAAAAGTCCACAGTCCAAAGTCTTATCTGAGACAAGGCAAGTCCCTTCAGCCTATGACCCTGTAAAACCAAAGCAAGATAGTTACTTCCTAGATACAGTGGGGGTACAGGCATTGGGTAAATACAGCTGCTCCAAATGGGAGAAATTGGCCAAAACAAAGGGGCTACAGCACCCATATAAGTTTGAAATCCAGCAAGGGAGTCAAATGTTAAAGCTCCAAAATGATCTTTGACTCCATATCTCACATCCAGGTCATGCTGATACAAAAGGTGGGTTCCCATGGTCTTGGGCAGCTCCACCCCTGTGGCTTTGCAGGGTACAGCCTCCCTCCTGGCTGCTTTCACAGGCTGGCATTGAGTTACTGTGGCTTTTCCAGGTGAATGGTGCAAGCTGTTGGTGGCTCTACCATTCTGGAGTCTGGAGGATGCTGGCTCACTTCTCACAGGTCCACTAGGCAGTGCCCCAGAAGGGATTCTGTGTGGGGGCTCCCACAACACATTTCCCTTCCACGCTGCCCTACAGAGGTTCTCCATGAGGGCCTCACCCCTGTAGCAAACTTCTCCCTGGACATCCAGGCATTTGCATACATCCTTTGAAATCTAGGCAGAGGCTCCCAAACTCCAATTCTTGATACTGGTGTACTTGCAGGCTCAACATAACACAGAAGCTGCCAAGGCTTGTGGTTTCCACAAGCCCGAGCTCTACATTGGCCCCTTTCAGCCATGGCTGGCATAGCTGGGACACAGGGCACCAAATCCCTAGGCTGCACACAACACGAACACATTGGGCCCAGCCAACAAAAACACTATTTCCTCCTAGGCCTCCAGGCCTTTGATGTGAGGGACTGCCATGAAGACCTCTGACTTGCCCTGGAGACATTTTCCCCATTGTTTTGGGGATTAAAATTCAGCTCCTTATTACTTATGCAAATGTCTGCCAGCTTGAATTTCTCCCTAGAAAATGGACTTTTCTTTTCTATTGCATTGTCAGGCTGCAAATTTTCCAAACTTTTATGCTCTCTTTCCCTTATAAAACTGAATGCCTTTAACAGCACCCAAGTCACATCTTGAATGTTTTGCTGATTAGAAATTTCTTCTGCCAGATACTGTAAATGATCTCTCTCAGGTTCAAAGTTCCACAAATCTCTAGGGCAGGGGCAAAATGCTGCCAGTCTTTGCTAAAACATAACAAGACTCACCTTTGCTCCAGTTCCCAACAAGTTCCTCATCTCCATCTGAGACCACCTCAGCCTGGACTTTATTGTCCATATCACTGTCAGCATTTTGGGCAAAGCCATCCAACAAGTCCCTAGGAAGTTCCAAACTTTCCCACATTTTCCTGTCTTTTTCTGAGCCCTCTAAACTGTTCCAACCCCTGCCTGTTACCTACTTTCAAAGTCCCTTACACATTTTCAGGTATCTTTTCAGCAGTGCCCCACTCTACTGTTACCAATTTACTACATTAGTCTGTTTTCACACTGCTGACAAAGACATATCCAAGACTGGGCAATTTACAAAAGAAAGAGGTTTAATAGTCTCACAGTTCCACATGGCTGGGGAGGCCTCACAATCATGGCAGAAGGCAAGGAGGAGCAAGTCACATCTTACGTGGATGGCAGCAGACAAAGAGAGAGAGAGGGAGAGCTTGTGCAGGGAAACTCCTTCTTATAAAACCATTGGATCTCGTGACTTATTCACTATCATGAGAACAGCATGGGAAAGACCTGCCCCCATGATTCATTACCTCCCACCAGGTACCTCGCAAAATACACGGGAATTCAAGATGAGATTCGAGTGGAGACACAGCCAAACCATATCAAGTGTTGATTGATAAATTTAATATTTGAGAATCATTCAGAGGAGAATCCAAAAGCAAAGGAAATGAGAAAGAACCACTAACAAGGCTATGTAGAAAACCAGATAATATTTCGTTAAACCTAGGGAAAGAAATTACATCAAATAAAAGGCAGCGATCAACTGAGATTCATTATCATCACTAAATAGATGATTCATGAATTTGGAAAAAGAAGGATTGGTGAATTGGTGAATTACAGATCAAAAATTGAGAAGAGATTGAGATCGAGATTGAGAAGAGAATGTGAATTTGAAAAGTAAGGATAACTGTAATAGCCATAGGTAACCATAGGTAGGCAATGATGCTTTCCAAATTAACATTACAAAACAAGCAAGAAATATCTTTTAGGAGTAGACTATTTCAAGTATTTGATTACAATAGAAACCTTGATTCAGCTTTGAGTAAATAATACCATAAATATAAAGAATAAAACAGTAAAAAATAAGAAAAGAAAGCATCTGTAACTAAACTTTTTAAAATTGTTACCAACTAATAAAAAATAGTATCTATTTGTTACAAGTTACAATATCTGACTATAGGTATTCTAACATATTTGAGGAAAACAGAACATGAAGGATAGGAAATCTATTCTAAAATATAAAAAAATATTTTGAAATATTCAGTAACAGAGTTCAGGCTCTACCAAGGACTTATTTTTATAAGAAATGTCCTAAAATGTTAAAAGATTCTAATCATAGACTACAGCTAATGTGACTTAGCCTTAAATTATTTTTAACTTACTCAGATATTGATGAATAGTGTCATTAAGAAATTTACAAATAAAACTTATTTTGGAGAGGAAGAAATTTTATATTACTGATTAATTGACCAAATTTTGAGCTCCTTCTTGAGACAAAACGTGAAAGTTTGACAGTTTTCTTTGAATAGCAAATGAATGTCTTTTAAGTATATGTATTTTAATTTGGAAATATTAATGTGATGGATTAACCAAACATGTCTGCATATATCGTTAGTTGGAGAAGCGCATATCTATTATAATTTATTGTGAAACAAAATAAGTAAAATAAGTAATTTGATGGCTAAATCAACTGGCAGACTAGAATGACCTTTGTAGGATAGTTGCTACTGAGTCGCTAAACAAAAATTAAATGGTATGAAAAAATTGCACAGAGAATTGAATGATTAACTCTGCCTTGTAAAGACAGTTAATTACATATTATATGTATTTTTCTCCCTGACTCTATTTTGTCCTGCCCCTTTAGATGTTATTTTTCAAACGTATTTTCTTCCCATCAAGATCCACAATTTTTAAAAAATGAAATAAAAAAATTAATATGACCTAATACACATTTATGAAAAAAATTCATGAAATAGGACATGTATCTGTGAAAATATTTTCTATTTTTTTATTTAAAAATATTCTGGTCATCACACAGAAATTAATTTCTAATCAAATCTGACTTATAGCTAGAAAATCTCCTTAAGAGACAGTTTTAATTCTTCTATTATCCTGGTCTCACTGATTGGAACTATATCTATGTATGCATATGTCTATATCTATGTATATCATTCACATATACATATATTTGATATATATATATTAGAAAATAAATTCTGAAAAAAATAACTACATTGAGTTCACATTGATCTTATTTAATAACCATTCACAAATCATTTGCAGTTAGCTTCAGAGTATCCCGAGTGAGGCAAAGGGAGTTTTGAGAAGTATGAAAATATGAATTAAATATTCTATTTTAAAAATAAACCAATACAATAATGCATTTTCTCTCAACCATAACTTAAACTGTTTGCAAATATAGCTTCTCATAGAAACAAAATAACTAGATTCTGTAGAATATGTTTTAAAGTAAAAATTATATACATTAATATGCATTTTTACATTATTCTCAACACATGATCAAATACATTATAACTGTCTTTTAATTTTCTTAGACTATATACCAATAAGGTGGTAACATGACAAAAATTAAATAAATATTAGCTTTAATTTGGTTATAATTAGTCACAGATAAAAGAAAATGTAAAAACCTTTGCATTATATGATACATCAAATGAAATTTAAATAAAATAATATTTTGTAGTCTTGATTAACTGGAATGCTTAAAAGTCAAATGAGATATATTGAAAAATTTAGCTCAATTTCTTTTAGATGTCTAAATAAAAATAAAGTAAGATAGAAACAAAAACTATCATAAAAAAGTGAAAGAAAATTAGCTTCTCTAAAACAAAAAAATTTATGAAAAAGTTCAAAAAGACATAAAGATGAATATCAAAGCAATAGAAAGAAAAAGAGGGAGAACTGTGTCATGGAAGCTACTACTGTATTCTATGACATTATTTGAGACTCCTTTCTTCATTTCCTTTATATAATACAATTGAGTGTTCATTTCCTTGAGAAAGAGACAATCCTGTATATCACATTCATGTCACATTCATGAAGGCGTTTTTCACTTGTTAGTTTCTTAAGGTATAGATGAAAGGGTTCAAAAGTGGAGCGACAGAGGTGTTGAGCACCAAAATTCCCTTTGAAAAATATATCTTTTGTTTGACCGATGGCTTAACATACATGAAGATGCAACTGCCATAAGAAAGGGATATCATGATATCATCACCATTACCAATGTGACTAAGAGTGTCACCAACGCTGAAATGAATCCCATCCTGTCCAGGAGCTGCGTGTCAGTGCAGAAAATCTGCAGGAGTGGAGTAGTGTCACAGTAGAAATGATCAATGACGTTGGAGGCACAGAAGTCAAGATTTAGGCCTAAGAGGAGTGATGGAAAGATGATGAGAAACCAGCAAGCCAACACCCAAGCACAAGCTGCATGCAGATTTTGCTGCTCATGATGGTGGTGTAATGCAGGGGCTTAGAGATGGCCACAGAGCGGGCATAGGACATGGCTGCCAGTAAGTAAAATTCTGGTGCTCCAAGTAGGAAGGCAAAAAAACACTTGAGTGACGCAACTGTTATAGGAAATGCTTTTGTCCCCAGTTGCCATAGTAACTAGCAATTTAGGGATGCATGTAGTAGTATAGGAAATTTCTAAGCAGGAAAAATTCCGAAGGAAAAAGTACATGGGAGTCTTAAGGTGAATATCCATCAGGGTGAGTATGATGATAATCAGATTGCCAGTGATGCTTAGCACATAGGTGAGAAGCAGGAAGATAAACAACGTAACTTTCAATTCTGGGTTATCAGTCAAACCTGGTAGGATGAACACCGTTACCCTGATATGGTTTCTCATTACCATCCTCTGAATTTTATCAGCTCTTTATAGAAAAAAGTAATAATTATCTCTACAGAAAAATAACAGTGATCACAGTGTTTAAACTAAAGTTAGCAAAGTGAGGTTTCACATACAGCAATAAGATGTTCATTAATGTTTTCAAGATGCTTATGACAGGAAGAATAATACTTTGTGCTTCCAGAGGATTTGGAGAGAGAATTAAAACTTTGCTCCCCAAGAGTAATGTACATAATGATAGCAATTGTTCATTTATTTTATGTGAATTAATTATAGAGAAATTAAAGGAACTTAAAGGATAGAAAATGCTTTTTCTTTCTTGATGATATGCAAGAATTTGAATGTCATGCCACTTTTTGCTCAAAAAGTTTAATTGAAGAAAAATTTTTAAATTTTGCATATAAAATCCCAAATGACACCTGACATTAGAAGTACATGTGACCATATTTTGCATTTAACACGCACACACACATACACACAAACATACACAAATCTAACCATCATTGATAACCAGTGCTAGGACGCCTTTATCATTTTATTCAACTAATCAAACTCAAATATCTAATTCCTGTCTTGTTTATTTTCATTTCTATTCTTTTCTCTTTTTTTCCATTCACTATTCTTATTTATTTATTTATTTATTTTATTATTATTATACTTTAAGTTCTAGGGTACATGTGCATAACGTGCAGGTTTGTTACATATGTATACTTGTGCCATGTTGGTGTGCTGCACCCATCAACTCGTCAGCACCCATCAACTCGTCATTTGCATCAGGTATAACTCCCAATGCAATCCCTCCCCCCTCCTCCCTCCCCCCCCTCCCCATGATAGGCCCCGGTGTGTGATGTTCCCCTTCCCAAGTCCAAGTGATCTCATTGTTCAGTTCCCACCTATGAGTGAGAACATGCGGTGTTTGGTTTTCTGTTCTTATTCCATGGTGTATATGTGCCACATTTTCTTAATCCAGTCTGTCACTGATGGACATTTGGGTTGATTCCAAGTCTTTGCTATTGTGAATAGTGCCGCAATAAACATAGGTGTGCATGTGTCTTTATCTCGCTCTGTCGCCCAGGCTGGAGTGCAGTGGCAGGATCTCGGCTCACTGCAAGCTCCGCCTCCCGGATTCACGCCATTCTCCTGCCTCAGCCTCCCGAGTAGCTGGGACTACAGGCGCCCGCCACCACACCCGGCTAATTTTTTGTATTTTTAATAGAGACGGGGTTTCACCGTGTTAGCCAGGATGGTCTCTATCTCCTGACCTCGTGATCCGCCCACCTCGGCCTCCCAAAGTCCTGAGATTACAGGCGTGAGCCATCGCACCCGGCCGTTCATTCACTATTCTTATTAGTATTTCCATCACCTTAATCTCTGTTGGTACCCACCCAAGCTTTCCCATACTGAACCTCAATACCAAATCAGCAGGAACAGTCTAATAATGTTAGCAAGCCGCTGCAGTTTTTCTCTGAGGTCTTGCTCTTGAGAATGGACCAGATAAACTGAAAAGTGGGATATAGGAAAACAGAAGCAGAGAGAAATACATAAATATGGGTTTAGGAAATTGTATGTTGTGAAAGAAGTAAAGACAAAGCTGTATCAAAACCTAGAGAGGCAAGAAAGATTTTAGAGATAGGATAGTGAGATAGAGAAAATAATTAAAAGAAGATTAAAATAGGTAAATTAGTAAAAATTATAAGATGAAATTTTTAATAATGAAATGTCTCTGTGTTTTTATTCTGTATACTCACATTTCTTTGTGTAAAATAGAGATGGAAAACATGAACAATTTTGAGTTCAGCATGGCCTTAAGAAAAGGAATATTTGATAAATTACAAATGCATAATGAATCATTGAAGAGTGTTGACACAAAATTCTAGGAGGCATATAATGATATTCAAATATCCAGCTAATACGGAATTAAAGAGATAATAATATAGTTAACACTTTTCTACATCCAGTATATGTGATAAGTGAGACAGTGAGATCAAGAAACAAAGTCGTTCAGGTTTACACAGCTAGTAAATTTGAGATCCAGTATTAAGATTGAGTTTATTTTCCAAAATGTCTTCTGGTACACAGGCAATTGTATACCAGACTATAGTGCATTTCTTAAAACAAAACAATTAATGATATATCTAAGGAAAATTTTCTTCCCGGGCATTTTCATCACCAAACATATGAAATAAGTCTTTGTGATGTGCATGACATTATATAGGACTATGTTTTCTGTTGTGAAAATATCAATTTAATTATTTCCATCACAGAAACATACATTATTATTAAGAAGGCAGTCACATGAGTAAAAATAAACATATGAAAACAAGTCAAATCTGTTTCCAATAATATCTAGAGAAGTTTACAGGAGGTAATTTGGATTCTAAGATAGGCCTTAGAGGGAGATAAGGAAATACGATGAGTTATTCCTAGGAAAGGGAAAGCCTGAACAGAAACAAAGGGAAGGGCACATGCATGAATTCATTAGAAACAATGAGTAGCATTCTGCTATTAAAACCATGCGTGTTATTAATGCAGGCATACATGAGTGAAGTGAAATGACTCTTATTTTTCCCTGGACATTGCTTTCACATTCAGATAATTATGAACCAATCTGTCACAAAACTTTTCTTGTTTATACAAATCGCCGTAGTGGCCATCATTGTAGGAATCCATATAGCTAAAACACCTAAATCAGAGTTTTATCATGTTAGACCATTCCTTTGACCAACTTCAACAATCATACATATAAACTATTCCCCAACAACACTGTAAAAATAATGAAATTCACTTTATAAAACCAAGAGAAGTCAGGCCTATGAATGCAATTCAAAGGTTAAAAAAAGGAAAGATTAAGACTTTAATGGTAAAATTAGAACAAACCTTAATCACAACTTATCTGAAAGGAAATATTGCTTTTAGAAATATTAATTATTTTTATCTTTTTGAGTTACATAAATCTTCAAAATTTTAAAATAAAAACATTTATAGGAAACATATAAAAATTATTAAAGATATAGACTGAGATTATTTAGACAAAAGCATCTCTGCTTTAACATTTAACTCTTTTATCATTATGCTGAATCAAGCATATTGATACTACATTTCTCTCTGAATGAACCTCTCTATCCCATAATCTATGATTAGTATTTTTCACCTATAAATAGCAATCTTGGAAATGGTTTGTTTAGCTATTTTATTGCAGTTAGACTAGTGCATTAAAATTCCTCTTAACATTATGTTAATTATTTATGTAATGAATGTTTTCCTAAGTAGTGTTACACACAGTCCCACATAAAATTAATCAACTCTTGATCCCTTGGAGTTTTTACGCTTTCTGTGCCCTGAAGAAAAATAAAGATTATGAAGGACTCAGGAAAATATCAGATCCAAGAACACCATTTCCGAAAGGATGACTGCTTTACATGTTATTCACATGTTCTCTTGAGGCACTAAATAACTTTAAAAACAAAATACCTATTTAAAAATAACTACATTAAACAAACTACGTCTCCAGAGAAATCAGTGTAGATTGCCCCAATATGTGTTTGTCCTCCCATCTCTATGGGAGAAATCCCATATATATAAACCCCAGATATATAAATGAGGATTTGTAAGCATTATATAGTATCATATAATGTTTTAACATTCAATATTCATCAAACTGTATTTTTAAATATGACACTCTTTCTCAAGGGAAGTGGGGATATTTTGTGCATTAACCACAAAGAATAAAAAATGTACTGTGCCTTGCTTTTCTTGTTTAAAAGGTTGACGCTTGAAGCTAAGTATAATTAGTGCTTATAAACATTCTTTACCTTAATTGAAATATTACATTAAACTTTGACAGACGTAAGAAAGAAAACTATTATTTTATGTGAGACTAAAATGTGGGAATATAAAATGGAGAACGTAGCCTGTCATAGACAAAATTCTACCTCAAGCTAAATGCACATCATTAATTCATCAGGTACAACTGAACATTTTATGTCCTGTATAAACTTGACCTTCTTTTCTGCGAGTTATATTTTCTGCAGTCTTTGGGATATTGTCTAGTGGTCTGAAACATATTCCTTAATAGATAACCATTTTTCACTTCTTCCATATTAATAGAAGTTTCCATGTCCTTGCCTTTGGTACAATTTATGGTGACCTTGTGGCTAAATTCTGGCCAAAGGATGGAAATCTAGATAGTTTGTGCAATTTCCTGGAATCATTCTTCATGTTCTTGTCAGCATCTCTTTTCCCCTAAAGGTGGAGGACAATGTGGAGGAGGCCCTAATGTGCACACAATGCACCAATTCACAAATGGGGGACCCCATGTATAGTAAATTCCCAGTCTTTTTAAAGATTACTTGTAAACCTGCTTAACTTTTCCCCACTAGAAGACATTAATACTCTGGTCAGTAAAAAAGAAAGACATCACTCAAAGGTGGGCACAACAGTGTAGAAAACCAATTAGGAAAGGGTAAGTTTATGTAAAATAGGTGAAGGGTGAGCATCAGTCAGAGAAAAGTACACCAAGTGGGAAGACAGGTTCTCAATTCAGTTCAAGGATTAAACTTGCAGCTTGGTTTTCAGGTATTAAACTGTCTTCGGTTTGGAGATGAGGTTTCCCTGGGGACATGCCCTTATCTGCCTAGGCATTTGACTGACTCCTGTCACTATCAAGCGACATGCGGGTGGTGTAATAGTACCTTATTGTCTCTGTTATCCTGACAGGGCCATCTCTGTCTGGTAAAGGATGGAAGATGCAGCAGTCAATCAAAATCAAAGCTCTTGCGGCACTTGGGGAGACATAGAGTGGAAGTTTTCTTCTGGAGGAAAAGGCCCAGGATACTTCTTAAAGGCAAAGATTACTAATACCTCTCTCCATGGCCCCTGAGTATACAAGGTGTTTTCTCGTCAGATGCCAGCTTTTTCTCTACCTATACTTCCTTCAAATCTGGGTTCTCCATTCCTGTAGCTATAGCTTCACCTTTCTTTTTTCTCCCAGTCATACCCGACTCATATTCAGATCTTTCATCTAGAAGAGTCAGATAAATGAAGAAAAAGGAAATTGTTTTAGATTTCAACAAGTATCAAACCCTCATTTCTTAGGCCCCCTTGTGTCCAAATTACCACCTGGAAGGTATGGCACCAGGCTTATCTAGATTTGGTCTTATGGAAAAGAAAGGTACATCATTCTTTGAATGACCGAAATGGAATTTTGAATTTTCAAAGTGAGTCTATATAATTCCCAACCACTTTTATCTTGATCATTACCCTGAAAGAAGATGAGTAGTCCAGTCTGGGAACAGCTGTATTCAATGACCATACTGCTTTACCTAGGTGCACAGATCAGGAAGAGATAAGGAGGAGGAGACTATTAGTCCTTTGCTGAATAGTTTGGACAATAAAAGTTGTCAAACTGTAGATGTTCTGAGAATCTAAAGACATGACACAGACAATGTCAAAGATCACAGTTGTGTGCCATAGTCAACTTATCAGTAACCTAAAACAGCATGTACCTGGTGAGGCACCACCAATAGACCCAAGGTAGTCAAGTTGCCAAAAGCAGGAGGAGGCAACATTCCTTGCAATATGCCCTACCCTAGCATGAGAAAAGCAAGTCAGCTTTTGATAGGAGCTTCAAAGACGCCATGCAAAGATAGCATCTGCATTAGAAACATAGAGCCAAACTCAATCAGCAGCCTGATTCTAGTTATTTTTCTTATGAGAGAATGGTGTTAAAAACCAAGATCTGGGCACTGGGTGTGCTTATTCCTACTGGACTGTTTTTGCTTCTAGACACTCTCAGGTGACAGACTAAGGAAATATAGGTGTTTACACTAACCCATGTCTAGACACACAATGATAAATATTTTATAGTATCAGTCTGTATGTATATTGAATTAAACTTTAGTTTATACTGTCACCACGTTTAAAATGCCATCACATGAGTCATTCCTTATCTGTAATCTCCCAATGCAACAGTGAGATACTGGCTTCCATCATCTGCCATCCACTTGCTCAATCATTCAGTTCCAGTATATATGCGTATTGGGAGAAAACTTTATTAACTTGACTATATTGGTTATGTATACTTCCTTTCGACTTTAGTCTTACTGACTCCACTCATTTCTCTCAGGGCAGCAACTTTTTACACTATGCCCTTCAGTGAGGTGTGTCACACATTTGTAATATAGTTAAATTCTTCCACATTGTATTGTGATATCCCAGACTTTTTTTTAAATTTTCACACATTAGAAGCATTCTTTGTATTGTAAAGTTCTGCTGGTTTTGACAACTGCACAGTGTTATATATTCATCTTTACATTATTATATAGAATAGTTTTACTACCCTAACCAAAGATTCCCTATGCTTCCTCATTTAACCCTTACTCCAACAAAGTCCTGGCAGCCACTGATATGTTACTTTCTTTATAAATTTACTTCTACCAGAATATTATATAAATGAAATTAAATAATTTATACCCTTTTAAGTCTGCCTATTGTCACTGAGAAATATGCATTTAAAATTCTTCTTTGTCATTGTTCAACTCCCACTTATGAGTGAGAACATGCAGTGTTTGGTTTTCTGTTCTTGTATTAGTTTGCAAGAATGATAGTTTTCAGCATCATCCATGTCCCTGCAAAGGACATGAACTCATCCTTTTTTGTGGATTTGTTTTTTATAGTATTCCATGGTGTATATGTGCCACATTTTCTTTATCCAGTCTATCATTGATGGGCATTTGGGTTGGTTCCAAGTCTTTGCTATTGTGAATAGTGCCACAATAAACATACGTATGCATGTGTCTCTATAGTAGAATGATTTATAACCCTTTGGGTATATACCCAGTAATGGGATGGCTGGGGCAAATGGTATTTCTAGTTCTAGATCCTTGAGGAATCACCACACTGTCTTCCACCATGGTTGAACTAATTTATACTCCCACCAACAGTGTAAGAGTGTTCCTATTTCTCTACATCCTCTCCAGCATCTGTTGTTTTCCTGTTCCCTTTGCCTCCCAGTCCCCAGGGGGATGCAATACAGAGGGGGCTCCATAGGTACAGCAGACACAATCAGTCTGTAACACAGCTGTGAAGTCCTGAACTTAGGGAACCCCCACTATTTTAAAGAGATAGCTAGAAAACCTGCCCAAACTGACCACCCTGGGAGACATCTATTTTATAATCCTAGTCAGGAAACAAATCTCCCTTCTGCCCTGGAGGGAGGTATTATTTCGATCTTTCAAAGCTGAATGATATAAAAACATATTTGTAAAAAAAAAATCCAGGCCAAGCGTAATATTAAATGTGTAGAAATGCCACGGAGAATTGCAACCTAACAGTGATTACTGATATATTTGGTGCTACAAGTGGTTGCATGAAATAGATCCTTAAGGAGGGGAATTTAGAATTAGTTAATATCATCTTGAAGGGGCTGAGGAGAGTGCTGCGACCATAAGAAAATGGAATATTACAAGTCTATGGCATCAAATATTATCACTTGGAGAGAAGCTTACACTTAAGGCTGAGCTTTCTCAAAGTAGATGTATAGGATAGATAGCACTGTGATAAGCATGTGAAATACAAGTACTGCACATGCTATAACATGGGAAGGCTATTTCTATCCCTATTGAGGATCTTAAACAAAGAAAATTACAAGGTTATAGCCTTAAATTATTATCCTGAATTATATAATAATCAGCAAACCATGAAGTTCCCGTGACTGTCCTAAATAAATTTATTTTCTCTTAAATCCTCATGTCACTTGGTGCTGAAAACAAAGGTAGGCTCTGATCTCACAGTTTATTATACAGCAACATCAGTTAAATGTACATCCTTCCCAGGTATCTTTTGTGAAAGTTAATTGATTGGAAATCTGAAAGGATACCAATTGGAAATTACCTATATCTGTGCATTTGTGTGTGTATTCCATATATGTAAATATAAATCTAAAACTCAGAGCAATTGTAATGTGGAACAGCTTTATTGTATGCAATTTACTTACATATCCCTCAGCTGTGTAACTGGAGAATACCCAGAGGAAAATCTTTTGGCAAGATATGAAAATATTCACAAGAATAATTGCCAGCAGCCCTAAAAAGTATTGTAACCACTGGTTTGAAATGAAGATGGAAGATGCTTTTGTTAAAATTAACTCCCTGATTTCAGTGTACATAATGGATCATGGGAAGTCAGAGGCTATGTAATAGCACTTAACTGATATTAATATATTCAGTGTGGTTACTTATTGGTCAGTATGGCCAAAGTAGATATCAAAATGCATGATATACTTTAGTAGTGAACAACAGATCATGGAATTCCCAGGACTAAAATAAATAGGCAGCCCATTACGTTTCTAACTGGTCCATATAATTGAAAGAACTCTAGGATAAGTGAAAGGAAGAATGAATTAGCCATCATAATGGAGTTAAAGCTCCTTATTCAATTACAGACTTCAATCATTTCATAGAACCAGAACCCATGAAGAAAGTTGTCTTTGCAAAACTGTCATGCATATTAATATCTAAATCTTCCACTAGTGTCCTTCAAAAGATATGTGGTCCTTTCCCAAAAAAAACTGTACAGTGAAATCAATGAAACATGGATTTTTCAGAGGTTATTCGACCTCGTTTCTGAGCTAATCTTAATTACAATGACTATAGAATGCCAGTGTGTTTACTTATAAGAGTGAAAGATATTGGAGTCAGAAGACATTTTCCTGATAAGTTGTGGTTATGTGCCAGTCTGTTTTACAGTGATCCTAGTGCATGTGCAAAATTGTCCTGTGCATATAGTTAAAACACATATATTCAGGGCAAGTGGAAAACCATAAGTTCTCCCTCACTAACAGATAATAAACAGACAGTATCACCATATCCTTGGAAAAACTTCACAGCTAGTGCCACCATCAAAGACTTAAAAAAGAAAGATGCAGAAGTGGTGACTTAATCCACATAAAGAACATAGTAATCTTAACTGTCTGCCTCTCCTAACACAGATAAATTTTAGTAGATGACAATGAACCCATAAGCTGAATTAGATAGTAAATTCAATTGCAACTTTCTTTTCAGTTATGGCCCATTTATTGGAATAAATCAAAATAATTCTGGCACTAAATATCCAGTTATTGATTTTGAGAATGAACGTTTACAGATTAATAGATAATACCATAATTTATTTGCACAACTTGCAAATAAAATGGTATACCTTTGTACTCTAGCCCTTTGCCATCATTTATTCTACAGGCCAGCAAACCAGAGCCCGCAGGCCAAGGACTGTTTTGATACAGACTTCCACCTGAGATGTATTTTACATTTTTAAAGGGTTGTAGGAAGAGAAAGGAGAAGGAAGGGGAGGTGGAGAAGAAAAAAAAGGAAGAGAAGCAAATAAGAAATGTATGATGATATGCTAAGTAATAATTTAAAAACTTGTATCAGATACAAGATCAGAATTTTTTATGTAAAGTATTTTAAAAGACACACTGAAGAGAATTATGGAATTTTATTTTATAGGTAGACATAGCCTAGTTTTCCCTTCCCTATGACAACAGGTCTCCATCAATAATATGTTTTCTTGAAGATATTACCCACTTACTCTGTTCCAAAACAGATGGTGTTTTAAAAATATGTGAAAAAGTAACCCATTATCAAAAGAAAGTTGAATTAAAAGAGAAATTTGGAAATTGACTGTTTGAAATTCTTTCCATGATTTTTGTTACTGGAAATTATTTAAATTCATTAAATATAAAAATACTCATCTAACTCGTTAGAAAACGTGAAAACATAATCATTTTAATCTTTTAAAGCATTTTCTTAATAAAACATTTGTGTGTTTTTAAAAAATTACATAGAAATGCAAAATCAAGACAGCTGATTAACATTAGAAAAAACAGAAATGTAGTCACTCAATTTCAAAAAAAATATTTGAATGGGATTGAAGAATAATTATTGTGATTTCCACTTCATTTAAAATGGATCCACATTATTGTGAAGCATTAACTTTGCACTATGACAACCCACTTAACCAAGTACTAGGTAAAATAAACTTGTAATAAGACTTGCAGATCATTTCACACAATAATTACATAAGTATTTGCAAGTATAATAAAGTATATTTAATTAAAATGAAACTAATATTTATACCATTAGTAAAATTAAAAGTTATACTGTAAAGTTATATTATTAAAATATATTGATCATTTTGTATAATTTCATTTATTAATTCCTATTTTTCTATTAAAATTTCAAAATATTTTATACCGTTGTTTATATATAAATTATAAACTGATAAATGTGCATGTACCATGAAAAAAATATATATATATTTACTAATTGAATGTTTGATAAACACCAGTTGCACACCTATACTTATAAAAAGAAAAGCAAGTCCATAATTTTGGAGAACATAGTAAACTTAATATTTGAAGGGAGGGTTTATTTTTCTTATAAGCGATTTTTTTCTCAAGCTCCATATCATTAGTACCGTAAATATTTTCTCATATGACATAATTTCTAAATTTATGATAATATTGATTATTCTTTTACTTCAATAGATTTTTAAAAGGATAAAACTAAACAGAATTTTTGAGATATGTATGATACAAAGGGACTTTATTGTATCATACAATTGAATTATCTCTTCAATGCTCATAAAAACTCCACATTTATAGTAAACGTGTAGTTTTCTAACACCTAAATATTTTTTTCATATTGCCTGTCATCAAGTCCAATCCATTAATTATTCTATAATAGACATCCTTAATCTACGCTTACATTTTTATATTAAGCCCCATCAAATGCCACATTTTAATCTTATTTTACAGGTGAACGTATTAACTTCATTCATCTCCTGTCATTTGCTGCCTTATTTATTTTATTTATTCCTTAGTAGGCACTGGGTTGGATGAAGAGAATGTAGAAAACTATGAGATTTAGAGTTCATTGCAAGAAACAAATATAGTTAATTACATGTGCTATGATAAGCACCATCTAGAGTTGACTACAAACACTACAAAATTCAAGTATGAAGTGACTAACATATACTTGTCGACCAGCCTTCCACAGAAGTCTCCATGTTAATTAGCTTTAACTGATTGAAGTTTTGCAAGCTAGCAGAGATTTGGGCAATGGGCAGGCATTTGATATATGTGAAGCACACAAGTTTTGCAATATACTTAGTTGTTTAGTGTGGTTACATCATAGAAGTACTAGTTGGAAGAGATAAGAAACAAAACTGGACAGGCCAGGTTATGCAAATATTTGGGGAATTTTGTCATTATTTTGCAGGCAACAGAAAACCATCAGTAATTTGTTAGCAGAGTGGTGGCACGATTGATTTGTATTTTAGAAAGTATCCTACCAGCAATGTGGAGGATGAGTTAAAGATCAAAGGCAGGAAGGCTATGTATTAGACAATTGACATACCTTGAGTCTAGCTTGTCTTAATACTCATTCAGTATATATTAGGTTGGTGCAAAAGAAATTGTGATTTCACCATTACTTTTAGTGGTGAAATTAAATTTTAATGGTGAAATTTCAATTACTTTTAATGGTGAAACCTCAATTCCTTTTGCACTAACCTAATACTGGTGAAAAACAGTTGATTTTTTTTTCCTTTTCAGTTCCAGAAAAATGAATATTAGAAATGAGTTAAACAAGTGAATAAATGATATTTTAATAATTTTTTAAAATCCTAGCACAATTTAAAAATTTTAAGCTCCTATAATGGACCCTGATCTCTGGTATTTACAAAATAAATCAGATTACTAGTGATTTATTTCAAATTAAGTAAAAAATGACCTTCACTAATCTTTTCCCATCATAACTTAGGCCTAGGGTTTCTTTCCTTTTGCATTTTCCGTTATCTACTTACAAACAGCCTAGAAATAGAAAAAAATCCATCTATTCTAAGTAGGTAAGTCTACTAAGTATATTTCTGAATTTCACAAAGGTGTCAATAATTCATTTTTGGATAAAGAAAAAGGGGAGAAGTTACAGTTTTTAATATACATTAAATGATTTATGATTTGCCTATATATTAGACTTTAAAAAGAGCTGAACTTAGAGTTCATGTATAAAGAATAAATTTTAAAACTAAGCAATGTAATACTTAGAAATATAAAATAAATATGCTACATATTTGCATTTGGCAACAACTTAAATTGTGGAGAAGTGTGTTCAGAAGAAAATCTGAGATATTCCAGATCAGACTTTTTTCAGATTCCAAACACTTTGAGTCAACTTTTCTTGAGTATAGTTAATACCTATAAAGTATAATTATTTATGTGTATAAACTTAAATTCCTGATGCAAAGAAAGCCAAATAGTGAAAGTTAAAGAATACTCCCCAGGTATTTTATTTTCTATTTTCAAATAAAATGTTCTTAAAGTATTGCAGTATTATAAAAACCATTTACACGTACATGGTTTATACACTATTTAAAATGTCTATTTGAATCTTTTCAACTTCTCAATGCCCCGTTAATATTTATTTAGATATATATATTTCAAAGCTTCTCACTAATGCTTGTAAAATTCATATAAAATTTCTTGCTAGCCTGGTGATATGACAAAGTTATATATACTTGGAAATACATTAAGATAAAATGTATATAATAATTTTATAAGTCAAAAAAATAAATCCTGTCAGAATTATTCATAAGGTCATCAGTTACCTTATGTGGAAACTAAGTCATAGACAAATATTTATTGAGGAAACTGACATTAGTCTTTCAGAAAAAGTTTTTTTGTTTTATAACACTGAGATATGATACTTTTCCAAGGCAAAGTTTTTAAATACTCTGCACATGATCAGTCATTATATCTAATTTTATGTTCAAATCACTAATTTGAAAAATAAGGTACTCTGTGGAGCTGTAAGATCTTAATTTTATCTATGACATCCATAAATCTATAGAATGTTCTACAAAGATCTTACTGTTCTTTTACATTCTGAGTGACTTAAGAGCAGAGAGAGATTTTCACTCCGTTTTGCTAAAAATGTGTAAGCGATGAGTGGACATGAAAGCATCATTTTTGTCATCCTTGGGTTTTTGTTTTTGTTGTCATCAACAAATTATTTAATCCTTATGACTTATACTTTTTAATCCATAAATGAAGCATATGAATACCTGTCTTACAGAGTTTTGAAGATGGAACTAATAAATTTAATAAAATCTGGCACACTGTAAACAATAAATGCCAGCTATAATTTCTATATGATAGTTGCAATAACAGTAATGCTTTAACCTCTCTGAAGTTCCTTTCATTTATTTCTGAAAATACACTATATCTCTAAGCCTGGTTAAAAAAACTGAAGCTATTAAACTGTGTAATTAAAGAAATGTCATCACATTGATCTGCTTCGAGATTCTACTAAACACTAAGTAATAAATCAGATTTCACTTTTGTATCCACCAATAATGCACTCGGTAAGTGATCAAACCTAGGTAGTCTACTGAACTCTATGTAGAATATGTGACAAATTGGGTCCCTGAATTCCAGAAGAGTGGAAAAGAGCGTGGAAAAACTGAAGTCTCACTTTGTCTTCTTCTGAGAGAATTTTGAGAGGAAATCAAAGAGTCACTAAATAACAGGCAAATGATTTTTACCAAAACCAGGAAATATCTTTTCTACACGCTCTCAGCATGAGGGAGAAATGGGAGTCAAGATTAGGCTTTGGAGATTAGGAAGGCCATAATGAAAATTATAAGTCAAAAAAGAGGTAATATTACTGAATACAAGCATTGAAAAACTTTGTACATACTCCACTCTGCTTCTTTTATTTTACTAATAACTTTAATAATATCATTGAAGTGATTCATTTCATTGAGAAAAGTTCAATCTTTTTGACTATGTGCTTAAAAACATATTTTACTTGTTTGTTTCTCAGTGTATAAATAAAGGGATTCAACATGGGGGCAACAGAAGTGCTGAGCAGAGCTATCCCTTTATTTAATGACACTCTTTCTTTTGCTGAGGGTTTCACATACATGAAGATACAGCTGCCATAAGAAATGGACATGACCACCATGTGAGAAGAACATGTAGAAAATGCTTTTTTTCTCTGTTGAGAAGAAGGTATTTTCAGAACAGTCCTGAAAATATTTGTGTAGGAGAGAATCACTAATACCAGTGTAACCAGGGGCGTCAAAATGGCTGAGAGAAGCATCATTAATTCTATTACTTTGGTGTCTGTGCAAGAGAGCTGCAGTACAGGAGAAACATCACAGAAGAAATGATCTACAGTGTTGGCTGCGCAGAAATCAAGCTGGAGACCCATCAAGAGTGGTGGAAAAATTATTAGGAAGCCAGCCATCCATGAAGCAAAGACTAGCAAGTTGCAAACTCTGCTGCTCATGATGGTGGTGTAATGCAGGGGTTTGCAGATGGCCACATAGCGGTCAAAGGACATGGCAGCCAGAAGAAAAAATTCAGTTGCCCCCAAAAGAATAGTGAAAAACAGTTGTGCTGCACAATCGTTGTAAGAAATGGTCTTATCACCTGTTGCCATACTAACAAGAAATTTGGGAATACAGACAGTTGTGAACGAGACTTCTAAAAATGAGAAATTTCGGAGGAAGAAATACATGGGTGTCTTGAGATGCAAATCCAGTAGAGTGAGGGTGATGATGGTTAGATTCCCAGTGACGCTCAACATGTAGGTGAAAAAAAGGAGAAGAAAAATAATCACCTGTAATTGTGGATCATCTGTCAGTCCAAGAAGAATAAAGTTTGCTACTGTTGTATGGTTTCTCATAGTGGATTTCTATTTTAAAAAATAAGAAGAAAAATTAGAACAGAAGAGGAAAGATCTGCATGAGACACCAATTTTTCTTGAAATCACCACAAATACATTGCTACACACACCCAATCTCCTTTAACAGCAGCCTATAAAAATTAGCTTATGTGATTTTTACTCAAAATGTTGCTAAATACGTGGAACTTTTTGAGTTTTTTCTGTTTTCTCAATGGCCATAAATTTAAGCATTTCAAAGGGATAATATGTTGCATCGATAGTCATGTCAATGTAAAAACAAACACAAGAACTATCATAATATTTCAACTTTTATATTCTGTATTTGAATTTTTTCTGAAGTATTTAAATTATTTTATACTATCTAGTGATTCATTCTTTGCGCAACGACATTTTTTTTTCTGTGTTTTTTTGTCTTTTTACTAGACTTCACGATTCATTAATTCAGATTTCAGCTGAGAACTCCGTCTTTTAAAATCAAAGTAAATTTAAACATCTCTTGGCTTCCACAGTGGGAATTCAATGCCCTCACCAAACTTCTAAAAACTCTCCAAGATCTGCATCCTCATAACCATTTTTAGCTCTGCTTTCCCAATTTTCCTGAAAACTTGAATTTACATTTATTTCTCTCACTCTGGTTGTTCTCTTTTCTGTATTTATCCAAGCAGATATAAACTATATCCTCACACATGATGCTTGTGTTGTTTAGGTAGTACTTTTACAGAATATTTGCAGTGACAGAGGAGGGTCCCACAAAACAAACTATTTAAAAATAAAATGTGGCTTGTGCCTGTAATCCCAGCTACTTTGAAGAATGAGGCAGGAGGATTGCTTTGAGCCCAGGAATTCAAGGCTTCAGTGAACTATGATCATGCCACTGCACTCCAGCCTGGATGACAGAGCAAGACCACGCCTATAAATAAATCATTGAAAATCAAATGTTAGCTGGACTTCCCTGGTAATTGTCATTAGTGTCACTGCTCTGCATGTTTCTCCCTGTTGCCATGGCCATCTCTTTTCTTCTGTATCTTATTCACATCCTCTCTCTTTTTTCTAGTTCAGCACATAGCAATTCAAAATTATGTTAACTTTTTAATTTTTCTTGTTTTTCTATCTTTTTCCAGACCATGCTTAGGTCTCATGTTTGTCACCTGAGAAGTCTATCATCATATCATCACCAAATTTTTCTTAATACTGACAACACTTTCCCTAAGAAGAATATTGTGCCATATGTTAAATTGTATGTGAACGTTATTACATTGTGTATGTTCCAGCTCTGGGGTGAAACACATACACAAGCATTTCCAGTGATTATAAATGATTACAAAATAACTAAAATTTTGTCCTAACCTCTCTTCATTTTCTTTTGTAATTTTCCCCTTCCTTTCCCATTACTTTTGATTGATCATCTTTCTAAAAATGTATGTCATTTAAATGTAATCCATACTCATAAGGAAGTTTTTTAAAATTAAAGATCATAGTTTATATTAAAGCTCAAAAAACACAGGAAAACCTCAATCAACAAACGATTAGTTATAAGCCAGAGAATACAGTCAGAAAGCAATTTATATGGACACTCTCCGGCCTAAATTTAAATTACAAAATCTAAAAATAAAAAGCAAAACAGCAATGAAAAAAACTATTATAATCTACTTGACAGCATTAATTTTCTACTAAATCCCATAATAAAATGCTTGCTGGGTGATAGTAAAATAGTCATATGTTTCCAACCGCCATTATAGTTCCAGAGGCAACTGCAGCTGTTTTGGCAAGTTATAGGTAAGATAGATTCCTCTGGGATATGAAAAGTAGATTTTACATGAGATGTTTAAATAACATTGAATGCAACATGACTACATATAGGCAAAATTTTTTTCAAGTTCAGAAAAAAATTATTTTTCCAGTATTATATTTCACAGTGTTTACAAAGACTATGCATACTAGAGGCATATGCAATTATAATTATGGAAATGAAAATGCATTCATTTAATAAAATGCATTTCTGAGATTCGATTGTATGTTGCAAAGAATATTTCTTCAAAACTAGGTATCTGCAAGGTGAAAGGTTCAAAGCTTTCTTATAACACAATTAATTTTTTCAGTATAACTTCTCAAAAGGTTAGCTTAATGTTTGCTTTGTACAAAAAAAACAAAAACTAGTTATAATTTCATGCCATACTGTTTCAATAGCTTTACAAAGAAATTATTTTCTTCCTCTAGCTTCATGCAACAAAGTTAGTATGATTAAAATAAAGACATAATTTTTTCCAAACCTTACTTTATTTAGTAGCAATTTCATTCCCAATTGTCTGTTTTTAGGTGAGTCCCAGCACAGAGGTAATTTTTGAATATTGCATATCCTCGTATTTTTATGTTGCTTTCGTCCATATTTCTCATCCAAAAATACATTAACACCAGAAACAGGATGTTTAGGCTTGAAGATTTTATTATGGCATGAATCTTACCTTGGTTCATTTCTTCTCATGATTTTTATTAATAAGATGAAATGTTCTCAGATTTATGTTGTTTTAAATTAAATTTGGAGCATATATCTATCTATGTTTATCATATCTTCTATATATACATATATATATAAAATCTAGAGAGAAGAAGAACAAAGAGAAGGTTTCTAGCTTGTTCACTCTGAGATGTTTCTAGTCTATGCAAGGAATAGGATAGCTTATAGTTGTTGAGACTGGAAGAACTATAATCCTTTTTATACACTGTGCCATTTGTCTCAAGAGGATTAACTGATTTAGTCATTTTATAAAAGAAGGAAACATTTCCCTGAAGACTATTGTACTAGGATGTTGAAGACGTATTAAAATCATTTTATTGAGTGACAAAAACTCTATAATTCCTAAGGTGAAGTTTAAAAACCAGAAAAGAACTACATTTTGAAGTGGCTATATGTTATAAACTATAAGGTAATTTAAAAAATATTTAAGTTGGCTTACATGTTCATAAAAAACACACATTTCACAAAAGGATAAACTCACTGATCTACAGTGTGGAACAACTTAAGAGCACTACTAAAATTTTTGGTTCAGATTAATTCAATAAAGACTTATATATAAAACTTATAAAGACTTATATTCCTTAGGTTCACTCTCAATGCTATCTTTTTGTGTGGCAGATTTAGAGACAATCAGCTTTAGAATCTAGAAAGCTAGGCTATGTCATCATTAACAAAGAAAATAGTGTGTGAGGTGACATTAGTATATCAGGGTCAAAAGTATAAAAAATTGGATTAAAGAGAAATAAGGCCAATATTGAGTTTCTCAGGACAGACACATGCAAGTCAAATGTGTTTGCATCTGCTAAGTGTCCACATCCATTCTGTAGGAAAATTTTATTGGTTCTACATAAAAACTTTTTTTCAAATTCTTGTACTTTTTAACATTTCCACTGCTAAGTACTTTATACTAGCTGCCATAGCAGATAAATTTTAAAATTATTGAGGCTTGAACACCACACATTTTTAAACATTTTATGATGTATAAAATGCAATTATCCTAATTATACGGTTTGGTCACCTTTCATGTGAATATATCCACGTGAGTAAGATTCAGATGAAAAAAACGGAAAGTTAGCAGTATTCCAGAATTCTTGCTCTTCCTCCCTTCTGGTCATTCACCCTTCAAGCCCATCACTATCTTGAATTCCAGTAGAATAGATTAGTTTTGCCACTTTTAACAAAATAGAAAGCATTTCTTGAAAATTTAAGGTCAAATATGCAGCATGTAGGTCAGGGACTGTGTGCGTTTGTTAGGAGAGGTGAGATGGTGATGTTTAACCCTATGCAGTCATTCAGAGAGTCTATCTAATTAACACTGACATCTTGAATGTAGATCTACAGCCAGCAGGGCAGGATAAGAAAAAGAGCAATGAATCACTTAGGCGGTTTTTATTGTGAGGCATGGAAGTGATTTTCCTAACGTTCATGCACATTCCATTGGCATGGAATGAATTCCATTACGCAGCCAAACCTAAATACTAAAACGTTGGGATATCTAGTCTAGATCCGTCCAGCAAGAAAAGTTTTGTGATTAGATGAACAGTGTCTGCTACAATTTCCATCATTCTAATCCAACCTACTATTAAAACAGGAAAAGTTCCCTCTTCTCCCTCACAGGGCGCGCGATGGGGGAGTGGCTCACTTCTTGGGTGTCCCACTGCTGAAACTTCTAGGGGGAGCATGCAGGCGGGCAGGTTGTGGGGCTCCAACTCCATGGCAGTTTCTAGGGGTGAATGTTTACAGCTGAAATCCCAATGGGTGAGTATTACAGGGTGCTCTTTTAGTTTAGTTGTCTGTAGGCAACTTGTGTTAGTCAGCTCAATTAGACCCTCTGCCTTATCTCAAGGACAGAGGGCTTTCTGTATCCTGGGGTTTCTTGCCTTGGTGTACTGGAAGAATCAGAGGACATGTCAGCTTGGAGAATGAGTGCAAGGTTTTATTGAGTGGAAGTAGCTCTCAGCAGTTGCGGAGCCAGAAGGTGATGAAGTGGGAAGGGAGTTTTCTCCTGGAGTCTGGCCGCTCATCCGCCTGGGCTTTCCTCCAGCCACCCCGGCCAAACTCCACGTCGTTCCACTGGTAGATGGTCTGCCGCCCTGCTGGTGTCTGTCAGTGTGCTCTTCCACCAGGGTGCTCCCCTTGATGTCCTCTTGATGACTAGCCACCTGTGTCTTCTTCCACTGATGTGTTCCTCCTCACTTCTTCGATGCCCCACTACTCAAACCTCTAGGGAGAGCACGCAGACGGGCTTTCTGTATCCTGGGGTTTCTTGCCTTGGTGTACTAAAAGAATCAGAGGACATGTTGGCTTGGAGAATGAGCGCAAGGTTTTATTGAGTGAAAACAGCTCTCAGCAGATGGGGGAGCCAGAAGGGTGATGAAGTTGGAAAGTGGTTTTCCCTTGGAGTCGGGCTGCTCATTGTCTGGGGTTCTCCTCCAACCACCCCGACCAGACTCCATGTCGTTCCACTGGTCCATGGTCTGCCAGTCTGCTGGCGTTGGTTAGGGTGCTCTTCCACTGGCATGCTCCCTTTGACATTCAGTTGATGTCCAGCTGCTGTGTCTTCTTCCACTGATGTGTTCCTCTTGATGTCCAGTCAATTGTGTGCCTGCCCCCTAGGGTTTTATAGGCACAAGATAGGGGTGTGGTGGACCAGGGAGGTCTGGCGAAATGTAACATTTGGGCAGGAAAGCAAAAATGCCTGTCTTCACTTAGGTCCATGGGTACAGGCTCGGGGGTGGAGCCCTAGCCAGGGACCACACCCTTCCCTTCCCAGCACTTTCTGACTCTCCCACCTGTACTTAATAACCCACCTGTACTACCTCCCACCTGTACTTAGTAACCTGTAGTAGCCTTATAAACACTTTTTTGCTTGCTTCCATTATTGAATTGATTTTCTACAGAGAATCTAGAATTATGTTTTCTAAAATTTCATTCGGATTTTGCCACTTTTGTACTAAAATTAGCTCATGAAATATATTTGAAATGCAGATTATGACTGGCCAGCAAAATATCCCATGGCGTAGCTCCTCACTATCCCGTTTAACTTCATGTCCTTCCACTCTTTTCCTGTTTGCTATGTTATTCATTAGAACATGGACTTTCCATTCCTCAAGCTCTTTGTCACTTCTCCCTCTCCCTTGACCCCTGCTCCACCTCCAAATTCTGGGCCTAAGATTAAATATCATCTCCATAAAAATATCAATTTGAGAAGGAGAGCATATGTGAGGAGAAATGTCCCATCTTTAAAAATCTTTATTTCAGACTTTGGTTCTTCTGAATACAGTCAATATTTGTTTTTACATATCGTTTCTTCATAATCCTTTTATTTCCTAGCTCTACAAAATTATAAGTGCATCAGAGCTGAGAATATGTTCATTGTATTTTTTTTAAATACTCATTTTTAAATACTTAAGATATGGAATATCCTTGACACTGAACACTAATTGAATAAATATATGTTTAGAAATAAAAAGGTTGAATTATTTGGATATGAAAATAGTTGCAGGTTATTCTGAGATTCTGAACGAGAAGAAATAAGATATAAGGCACTGTCACTGACTGAGAGAGCATAGCAAGAGGCAGTCTTGGCAGTAAGCATGGAGGAAAATTGGAGGAGTCGGAGTGTAATGAGAAGCTAATTTTTAAACATTCAATTCAGGAATTCATGTGTATACAAATCTGATATAACTCTCCTCAAATTTCAAATAAAATAACCAACACTAAAAAAAGACAGTAATTCAAATTTATGCTACTCTAAAAGCATTTGAAAATAATGTTAAAATACTTTAAAATATGAAAAATGCATCCAGTTTTTATGCACTAAGCAGCAGTCACTCACGATCGAATGAAATAGCCTTCAATTTCTCTATAGTTTCCTTTCTTGTCTTAGAAAAATTGAATACACTCCCAAGAAAACTGCTCATTATGACTAAGGAATTTTGTGTGAGCAAAGTAACTTAATAACTGTGTTATTTTTCCTCCCTAAATGTTATTTCAGTAGGTTTATTTTGTTGTTATTAATACCAAGTTCAAAAAGTCAAACATTTTATAACTCTGTTAATGAAAATTAGTAGCCGTCTGTTCCAGCCCTCATCCTCCATAACTCCTACTCCCAGAGACTTCCACTGTTAGCTTTTATTTTCCTTTTCTATCCAATACTATTTCTTAAATGATATTTTCAGTTGTAGTTTAGTTATTGACTTTTAAGTATGAAAGATGAAGATTTGATATCTTATACTTAGCCCTCCTATACACATTTCTTTTTCTTTATCTTTCCATTTTATTTCTCATAATAATTTTATTGTAATTATCAGTAAAATTGTATTCTAATTTGTTATTTTGACAATGCAATTTTTTTTCTAGTTGAGCCACACCTTACCCTTATTCTGTTTCTTTATTCATCAATGTTTTGTTTCCGCTGGGCCTAATTAAAATAATTGCATCGTTATTTCTGCGCTCTTCAGTATTCCCTCTCCAGGCTAGCCAACAGAAGAACAGACATACTCTTGATAGATTCAAATAGATTAAGCAAACCCTCACTTTTTTTTTTCCCTCATCAGCATCAGTCCTGGAGTTATTTCTCTACCAAGCCATTACAGCTAGTTGATTTCTGAGGCTGATGCACAACTTTTGTACTGAAATGGATGTTTCTATAATCATGGAAACTATATTCACCTTTCTCCTGTTTCCATGTGTTGACACAAATGGAGTTTTTAAGCTTCCTCATATTAGGATTCTCTCTTTGAAGAAAGCAATTACAAATTATCCGTGATAAATTTAGAAGCACTGAATTAGGAACAAAAATAAATTTTGTTTCAAACGAGAATCATAACAAGGCACAAATTAAACTATTAAAATAATAACATCCAAAAAAAATTAAATGCCAGTTATATTTATCTGATACTTTTTCCCTTACACTTTTGACTGTATTACTTGATGATACTCCACAGTTCTGGGTTTTGTTAGCTAATTATTTTAAATGTTAAATTCAGTGGCATTTAGTACATTCACGATGTTCTGCCTACACTATCTATGTTAAGTTCTAAAACATTCTGACCGTCCCTAAAGAAGAATGGTATGCATTAAGCAGCCATTCGCCATCTCCTCTCCCGTCAGGCCCTGGGTCATATCTGTCTGCTTTCTGTCACTATGTATTAACCTGTTTTGGATATTTTATATAAATGCAATCAGGTATCTACCTGTTTTCAATTATCCTGCTGTATACCTAGTAATTAAATTGCTAAATTATATGGTAATTCTAACTTTTTAAGAAATTGCACAACTATTTTCTCCAGTGGCCATACCATTTTTCATTCCCATCAATAATGTACAAGCATTTCAATTTTCTCACATCCTCCCCAACACTTATTCCTACTTTCCCCTCGCTTTTTTTCTTTTTTTGGTACACTCATCCTAGCGGGTTTGAAGTTGTTTTGATTTGTATTTTCATAATGACTTAGACGATGAGCATCTTTGTATGTCTTTCTGGCACAGCCTGGGAAAGGTGGTGGTGGTTCTGGACTGACCTGTAGTAACCTGTGATGCTGTGCCATGAGGGACATTCATGACTTCATTCCAGAGCTGCTGCCAAAATGCCTGGTGCCATAGCCCATGGGGGACTGTCTTCGAGGACTACGCCGCCTGCCTTCCGGGCAGTGTCCGTGGGACTGTGTTCGTATGTTCAATATCACATTTTCTATGTGCTGCCTTATTTCCTGCTTCGAGAATGCATTCACGTGGAAATCCTTTGGACCAAGATTCTGCAGGGGCCTTGCCAAATGGTTCCATAACTGTGGAGTCTAAATACTATTCATTACAGAAATTAATAGTTCAGTTGAGAGAAGTACTGATGACTTTTCAAAACAAATGAACCTTTGTAGTTTACACAGAACCATATTGTAGAGGTTTGTCGTTAGCACTTATTTTTGCATGTTGACTACCTAATAAACTGTAAATGTAAAAAAAAAAGTCTTTCTTAGTCATTTGGAGAAATGTCTCTACAAATTCTTTGCAGATTTAAAAAATTAGGCTGTTGATTTTTTGTTGCTGAATTGTAATAGTTGTTTATATATTCCATATACTGGAACCTATTGTTCCCATTCTGTCAGTTGCCTTTTCACTCTGTTGATATTACCCTTTGATATACAACAGTTTTTAATTTTGATGAAGTTCAATTTATTCTTTTGTTGCTCATGCATTTGGTGTCATATCTAAGACTCTATTCCCAAATCCAAGGTCATGAAGATTTATCCTGTATTTTTTTCTAAGTGTTTTATAGTTTTGACTCTTACATTTAGGTCATTGATATATGTTGGGTTACTTTTTGTATGCGGTGTGAAATAGGAATCTATCTTCATTCTTTTGCATGTAGCTGCCCAATTGTCCCAGCATTTTTTCTTGAAGAGATTATTCTATCCTCATTCAATGGTCTTCATATTCTTGTAAACAATTAATTTTAGCCATAGATGTATGGGCTTACTTCTGGATTCCATCCAAAAAAAAAGTCTATTCCATTTTTCGTTATACCTTTTCTTATGCCAATATCACATTTTTTTTAAAGGTATTAATGAAGATTTGCAGTAAGTTTAGAAAGTGAAAAGTGTGTCCTCCCACCTGTTTCTACTTTTTAATGGTTGTTTTGACTACTCAGGATTCATTGCACTTCCACATAAATTTGAACGTTGGCTTTTCTATTTCTGAAAACAAGGCCCTTGGAATTTGATAGATAATGCGCTGAATCTGTAAATCGTTTGCGCAGCATTGGCGTCTTAACAACCCATAAACATGGGATGTCTGTCTACTTATTTAGACCTCTAACTTCATTCAGCAATGCTTTTGGTTTAAAGTACACAAGGGTTTCACCTCTTGGTTAAATTTATGCCTAGGCATTTGGTTATTTTTGATGGTAGTGTTAATTGAATTGTTTTCTTCATTTCCTTTTCATATTATTCACATTTATGTATAGAAATACAAATGATTTTTGTGGATTGACTTTGTATTCTACAATGTTGCTGGATTTTTTTCAGCTTTAATATTTTTGAGTGTATACTTTAGGATTTTCTATCTATAGTATTATGTGTTCTGAGAATAGGGATAGCTTTATTTCTTTTCCAATACAAATGTCTTTTTTTTTCTTTGATTTTCCCCTAATTGTCCTGGCCAGAATTTCCAGCACAACGATGAATAACAGTGGTGAAAGGGTGCATCCTTTCTTATTCCTGATCTCTGGGGAAAGTCTCTTAGTATTTCACAATCGAATATGATTTTTGTTGTGGGTTTGTCATGAATGCTCTTTGTCAGGTTGAGGAAATTACTTCCTATTCCTAGTTTGTCATGCTTTGTATCATGAAAGTGTTTGAATTGTGCAAATACTTTACCTGCATTAATTGATATGATCACTTTCTTTGCCCCTTCATTCTGCAATGTGGTGTATTATATTGATTGACTTTCTTTTTTTTTTTTTTTTCCTTTAACTTTTATTTAAGGTTCAATGGTACATGTGCAGGTTTGTTTCATAGGTAAACTTGCTTCACAGGTGTTTGTTGTACAGATAATTTCATCAGCCAGGTAAATAAGCATAGTATTCAATAGGTATTTTTTCTGATCCTCTCCCTCCCCCAACCATCCACCTTTAAGTAGGCCCCAGTGTCTTTTCCCTTCTTTGTGTCCAAGTGTTATCATTTAGCTATGACTTATAAGCGAGAACATGCAGTATTTGGTTTTCTGTTCCTGCATTAGTTTGCTTAGGATAATGGCCTCCAGCTTCATCGGTGTTGCTGCAAAGGACATGATCTCATTCCTTTTTATGGCTGCATAGCATTCCATGGCATATATGTACCACATTTGCTCTATCCAGTCTACTATTGATAGGTTGATTCCATGTCTTTGCTATTGTGAATAGTGCTGCAATGAACATGTGCATGCATGTGTCTCTATGGTGGAATGATTTATATTCCTTTGGGTATATACCCAGTAATAGGCTTCCTGGATCAAAGGATAATTCTGGTTTTAGTTCTTTCAGGAATTGCCATATTGCTTTCCACAGTGACTGAACTAATTTACACTCCCATTAGTCGTATATAAGCATTCCTTTTTCCCCACATGTTAAGCCATCATTGCATTCTTAAGAGTCATTCCATTTTGTCATAATATATAACCCTTCTAATATGCTGCTGGGTTTGTTTTGCTGGTTTTCTGTTGAGGATTTTTCTATCTATATTCAGAAAAATATAGATATGAGGACTGCTTTCACTGTATTCCATAAGATTTGATATGTTGTGTTTGTTTTTATTTGTCCCCAGAATTCCTAATTTCCCTTGAAACTTCATCCTTAACACGTTGATAGTGTGTTATTTAACTTCTACAAATTTGTTAATTTTAAAATTTTTCTCTGATTAATTTCTAGTTTCATTCCATTGTGGTTTAATAAAATATGTCATATGATTTGAATTTTTAAGTTTCTATTGAAATGTGTTTTGTGGCCTAACATATGGTCTCTTCTAGAATACATTGCATATACACCTGAGAAAAATGTACATTCTGCTGTTTTGAGGTGGACAATTCTCTACATATTCTAGATCTAGTTCATTTATAGTGTTTTTCAAATTCCCTATTTCCTCACTAGATCTAATGTGTTCTGACAATTCATTGAAAGTGATGCTTTGAAGTTTTCAACTATTATTGTGTATCTATTTCTACCTTTAGTATTGTAAAGATTTTATTTACATATTTGGGGCCCTTCTCTTAGGTTAGTATATGTGTATAATTGTTATATCTTCCTAACTGGTTAATACTCTGACCCTTATAAAACATTCTCACTTAAAGTTAATTTTTTTATACTATTAGGATACCTATCCCAGCTCTAATTTGGTTATTATTTTCATAGAATAATTTTTTATATCCTTTCACTTTCCATCTACCCATGACTTTGAATCAAAATTGAGCCATTCTTTGAGTATACAATTAAATCATATTTTGAATACATTCTGCCTATCTTTGCATTTTCATTGGAAAGTTCATTGCATTTACTTTAAAAGTAAATACTGATAAGAAGGGATAATCTCTGACATTGTGCTATTATTTTTCCAAGTGTTTTAATTTTTTGTTTCTCTGTTCTTTTGTTACTGCTATATTTGTGTTCAATTGATTTTCTGTAGTATATTTTTATTTCTTTCTCATTTTCTATCCTGTTATGTTTTCATTTATTTACTTAATGGTGACCCTGGGGATTATGATTAATATCTTAAATTTATAACAATATATTTTGCATTTATACAGTGCCAGTTTCAATTGTATACAAAAATATACTTCTATACAGCTCCAATTTCTTTCTCTTATACTGTTGTTACAAATCACAACTTTATATATTGGAAACCCAGTAACACAGATTTATAACTATTTTTTTGTATATTTGTCTTTTAAATCTTGTAGAGAAAGGTAGAGTTTAAAACCAAAAATACAATAATACTGACTTTTGTATTTACCAGTGTAGTTACCTTTATCAGTGTTCTTTATTTCTTCATGTGGTTTCAAATTGCTTATGAGTATCCTGTTATTTCAACCCAAAACACTACCTTTAGTATTTTTTGTAAGGCATGTCCACTAGCAAAAAACTCCCTCAGTTTTTGTTTATCTGGGAATATCTTAATTTTTCACTGATTTTTGGAAGATTTTTTGCCAGATATAGAACTCTTGGTTGATAGATTTACTTGTTTTTTATTTTAGCTC
This sequence comes from Theropithecus gelada, assembly GCF_003255815.1. Taxonomy (NCBI): domain Eukaryota; kingdom Metazoa; phylum Chordata; class Mammalia; order Primates; family Cercopithecidae; genus Theropithecus; species Theropithecus gelada. The sequence goes on along the minus strand of NC_037679.1, from coordinate 14,370,527 downwards.
TTTAAATACATCATCCCACTAACTTCTGGCTGCCATGGTTTCTGATGATAAATCAGCTATTAATCTTATTGAGGATGCCTTCTGTGTGCCTTACTTCTCTCTTGCTGCTTTCAAGATTCTCTTTTTGTCTTTGGCTTTTGACAGTTTGATTATCGTGTGTCTCTGTGGATCTCAGATTTATCTTTGTAGTCTGTTGAACTTTCAGAATGTGTTGTTTCATGTATTTTATCAAATTAGGAAACTTGGGGGCATTATTTTTTTAAATGTCCTTTCTGCCTCTGACTAGAATTGTATCACAATTTTAGGTAATCTTTCAAGAAAGCAGTAAAATAATTCTTGAAAGCAATTTCTTCACTGAGATGGCTAGAGGGACTTATCAATAAACTGATGGCAAACTGCATAAATATATATTTTAAAAAGCAACATATAATGGGGCAGATAAGAAAGGTGCACACATGTTGTGAGGTGAGAAATAGGTTAATGAGAGCCACATCTTCAACCTCTGTAGCATGAAGGCAAGAAATCATACCTGCACTAAAAACTTAGGAATTACTAATACCTGAACATTAACTAAAACTATAGAGATACATGCCAAAAGAATCAGCCACATTTTTTCAAAGAAAAGGTAAAAGAATCACAGCTGTTTGTCATAATAAATACTATTAAATATTTTGCATTATTTACATGGATAACTTGAATAAAATTTTTAAAAATAAAGTACATAATGTAAAATAAAAACAACTCTCCCAAACTATAAGTACTTCCAATCATGATGTTCTCTGCTCACTACCAAAGGATTCTTCTATCAATTTAGTGTAATGGAATATGCAATGATGTGCTAAAATATATTTCATCATATTGAAAATTGAGAGGAAAATGTTTATTTTATTGTATCTTTAAAGTCTTTATTTTTACAGCTGTTTTAAGTTCACAGCAAAATTTAGAGGATGGAGCATATATCTCCATCTCACATATATCTCACATATATTCTGCCCCCACACATTTATAACCTCCCCCATTATCATTATCCTCACCAAAGTGGAACATTTATTACAATCGATGAACCTTCTTGACACATTGTTATTACCCCAAAGTCCATAGTTATATTAGGGTTCACTCTTGGTGTTGTACATTCTATTGGTATGGACAAATGTATGACATGTATTCACTGTAATAGTATTATATGGAGTAGTTTCACTGTTCTAAAATCCTCTGTCTTCCATCTACCTATTCATCTTTCCCTCCCTGTACCGCTCTTTTTGTTGTGTCCATAATTTTGTCTTTTCCAGAATGTCATATCGCTGGAATCATATAGTATGTAGCTCTTTCGGATTGATTTCTTTCTTAGTCATATGCATTTAAGTTTTCTCTATATCTTTTCATGGCTTTATAGCTTACCTCTTTTCAGTGACGAATAGTATTTTGTGGTCTGGATGTATTACAGTTTCTTTATCCATAAACCTACTGAAAGACATCTTGGTTGTTTCAAAGTTTTGGCAATTATAAAACAATGTCTATAAATATTGTATGCAGGTTTGGTGTGGACATAAGTTCTCAGCTTTTTTTGTGTAAACATCAAGTGATATGATTGCTGCTGAATTGTATAATAATAAGAGAATGTTCAGTTTTGTAGAAAACCACCAGACTGTCTTCCAAAGTGACTATACCATTTTGCATTTCCATTGGCAATAAATGAAGGTTTCGGTTGTGTTTTATTCTTTTCAACATTTGGTGTTATCAGTATTTTGAAATTTGGTCATTCTAATATGTGTGTAGTGACATTTCACTGCTGTTTTAATTTGCATATCCCTTATTACGTACAATTTTGAGCATCTTTTCATATGCTTTTTAACCATCTGTATATCTTCTTTGGTGAGAAGTCTGTTCAGGCCTTTAGCTCATTTTGTAATCAGGTTGTTGATTTCTTTATTTTTGTTTTTAAGTGTTCTTTGTATATTTTGGATAACAGTCTTTTATTGGAAATGTATTTTGGAAATATTTTCTCCCAGTCTGAAACTTTGCTTTCACTCTCTTGACTGTGTATCTCACAGAGAAGAAACTTTAATTTTAATAAAGTCCAGCTTATCAATTCTTTCTTTCATAAATGTGTCTTTGGTGTCATATCTAAAAAGTCATTGCCATACCCAAGGTCATCTAGATTTTCTCCTATGTTATTGTCAAAGTGTTTTGTTGTTTTGCATTTACATATAGGTCTGTGATATATTTTGAGTTTTTTTTTTTGTGAAGAGTGTAATGTGCATGTGAGCCCAGTTTCTTCTTTAGAATGCTATAATCTGAGTGTTTGTCTTACCCCAAATTCATATTGTAAAATGGTAATCACTAAGGTGATGATATTGGGATGTGGGGCCTTTTGAAAGGTGACTAGGTCATGAGTAAGGGCTGCACTCTCATGAATGAGGTTAGTGCCCTTATAAAACAGACTCCAGAGAGCTCACCTGCCTCTTCCACCACAAAAGGCAACAGTGAGAAAGTGGTTTTTCATGAGGAAGTGAGCCCTTACCAGACATCAAATCTACTGGCACCTTGATCTTGGACCTCCAACATTCGAGAATTGTGAGAAATAAACTCTGTTGTTTATAAACCACCCAGTTTATGGTATTTTGTTATAATAGCCCGAAAAGACTAAGACACACCATAATTTGTTGAAAAGGCTATAAATTTCTTTATTGTATTGCCTTTTCTCCTTTGCCAAAGATCAGTTAACTATATTTATGTGGATCTATTTCTATATTGTACCCCACTGATCTATTTGTCTATTCCTTCACTAGTACTATACTGTCTTGATTACTGTATCTTTGCAGCAAGTCTTGAAGTCAGGTGGTGCCAATCCTCAAACTTTTTTCTTATCCTTCAATTTTTCAGTTGATTATTCTGGGTCTACTGGCACTCCATATAAGCTTTAAAGTTAGTTTGTCATCTACAAGATAACTTGCTGGAATTTTGATGGTAAATGCATTCAATCTATAGAAAAAGTTGGGAAAAACTGACATCTTGACACTAGTGAGTCTTTCAATCCATTAACATGGAAGTTCTCTCTCTTTATTTAGTTCTTTGACTTCTTTCAATGGAGTTTTATAATTGTTCTCATATACTTCTTGGGCATATTTTGCTACATTTATACTTAACTATTTCATTTTAGGGAGTACTAATGTAAATGGGTTTTGTGGTTTTTTTAAAATTATACTTTAAGTTCTAGGGTACATGTGCACAATGTGCAGATTTGTTACATATGTCTGCATGTGTCATGTTGGTGTGCTGCACCCATCAACTCGTCAGCACCCATCAACTTGTCATTTACATCAGGTGTAACTCCCAATGCCATTCCTCCCCCCTCCCTGCTCCCCACAATAGGACCCGGTGTGTGATGTTCCCCTTCCTGTATCCAAGTGATCTCATTGTTCAATTCCCACCTATGAGTGAGAACATGCAGTATTTGGTTTTCTGTTCTTGCAACAGTTTGCTGAGAATGATGGTTTCCAGCTGCATCCATGTCCCTACAAAGGACACGAACTCATCCTTTTTTATGGCTGCATAGTATTCCATGGTGTATATGTGCCACATTTGCTTAATCCAGTCTGTCACTGATGGACATTTGGGTTGATTCCAAGTCTTTGCTATTGTGAATAGTCCCACAATAAACATACGTGTGCATATGTCTTTATAGCAGCATGACTTACAATCCTTTTAGTATATCCCCAGTAATGGGATGGCTGGGTCAAATGGTATTTCTAGTTCTAGATCCTTGAGGAATCACCACATTGTCTTCCACAATGGTTGAACTACTTCAAATTCTAAATGTTCATTGCTGGTATGTAGTAAAATGATTGACTTTTGTGTATTAATCTTGTAGCTTGTAAACTTGCTGTAATCACTTAGTTCGAAGAGATTTTTTGTTGATTCTTTTGTCTACATGGGCAATCATGTCATCTGACAAAATATACAGTTATATAGCTTCCTTTCCAATCACTATACCTTTTATTTTATTTTCTATTATTGCATTAGCTAAAATGGGATTTCTTTTTTTTTTCCTTTATTTTAGATAATCCTAATTTAAATTTTCTTATATTATTTTGAGGGTGTTACCTTCTATTTTCTCTGTTCACAGATGCTGAAATTTTTAGTTTTCAGGTGCTGAACTCCCTGGATAACTCTATTTTTCTTCTTTTTTAGTCTTTTTAAAAATCTTGTTCTAGTTTATAAAATTTTTCACCTTTATATTCATAACTGTTTATTAAATTTTTACCTAATAAATACACAGTTTTCAAAAGTTCTCTTAATACTTCTGTGTGTTATTTTTATGCCCCTTTATTCTTATTTCATGAAGGTGATTTAGGTTCTCATATTTCTGAAACTATTACTGGTTTTCGAAGAGCCATTCTTTCTACTCCCTGTCTTCTATTGATATTTCTTAAATTTCCTTTTTCATTTATATATTTTGGTCTCTATTTTGGTGTTATAAATTTTCTCAAATTCCGGTCTATATTTAAGTGTGAGGCGGGGAAATACTCTCTGAATCTCTGTGTATACTGAAAATGCTCATCAGTTAGAGTGTTGTACTTCAGGGTTATCCAGTTTTTCTATAGTATTTTGTTTCTGATTGCTAAGTTTCTCCAGAAATAAATCTTCTAGATTTCAGCCTTTAAAGTAAATAGCCGATTGTCTGCTAATGTTCTGGATCTGAGTGGCAGAAGAATCTGGGATTCTCACCATTCAGTACATATCCTTCCACTTAATTCTCCAGCTTTTAGTAAAGCACCTCCTCTTCCACACCATCTCTAAACTGTGATATTTCTGTCTGATTTCAGAGTCCCTCCAGCATTGTGCTGGAATGAGGAAGGAACAGTTGCTGGCAAGAGCAAAAGTTATTTCTCAGATGGAAAAAAATTCTAACTAATTCATTTATATACAAGCTTTCAAGCCTTCATTAGAAATAATTTTCCTTGTGGCCCTCTCATGTGTGTTTGACCTTGGAAATCTGCTTACTTCTAGGATTTCTCTACCAGTTTAGTTTCTCCTTTTGTTCCTCTGATAATTCCCTTATCACCTACCCATCTTTCAGCTTCCAAGTTTTTATTTTGTTATCTCTTCTACCATTCTTTTTTCTTGTTGATTTATAACTTTTATTGCTTTTATTTCATTTGAAGTAGCATTTTCAGAGGAGAAAAAAATATCTGGGTTTGACCTGCCCTAATTATTTTTCTATTAATTCCTAAGAAACGCTAAAAAAGGAAAGAGGGAAAGACAGAGTGTAAAATAAATTTCTTTACATGGTGAAGTTTTTACTGGAGCAAAGAGAGGATGAGAGACAAAAATTGTGGTAGCTATACTAATTAAAATTAATTATTATTGTTGTTATTATTATGGATTGAATATCTCTTATACAAAATGCTTGGGGCCAGAAGTATTTTAAATTTTAGATTTCTTTTCAGATTTTGGAATACTTGCATGTATATAGTGAGATATCCTGGGGATGGGACCCAAGTCTAAACATGAAATTCATCTATGTCATATATACCTCATGTACATAGCCTAAAGTTAGTTTTATGCAATACTTTTAATAATTTTGTGCATGAAACATAGCTTGTGTACATTGAACCATCAGAAAGCATATCACTGTCTCAGCCAACATGTGGACAATCTGTGCTTATTGGCATCACCATCATTCCTGGCTCTAAATTTATGTGCTACATTGGTGCATATAAATGTTGCATATAGGTGCAATTATTTTCTTACACTTATTCACACAAAAGTACTTAACAAAAAAAAATAATACCTTTAATACAGTTGAAAATGATGTGTTCAGGGTAACTTGGCAGCATGCATCATAGTAGCATCACTAGAATGCCAGTGTCAGCTGTTAAAAGCAACAACAAACAATAGCAGGCTTTCCGTCTTCACCTAAAATGCTGTTTTGATTCAAAGGTTAATGTACACTGTATTTTACTTTTTAGGTGAGAAGAAACATCAGAAGCAGTTGAGGGACCAGGCAGTGGGTCTTCTAGAGATGAGGAGGCATTCTACTAGATGATTTTTTAAAAATGTTTCTTTCACAGTCATCTGTCTCATTAACTATCATTTTTATCTTAGAAATCTCTCTTTGATTCTATAAACTGGCATGACTTCTTGTTCTGTTATGAATGGAAACTGCTCTAGTCTTTCAATAAGCTCATCATACATTTTCACCATGTCATCTATAGATACTTTTTCTGCAGGGTAACAATGTCATCTTCATTGTCACTATTGTCAAAATCATCTTGATTCAGAATCATTTTGGCTATTTCACCATCAGTCAATGAACGAACAATCAGAGCCACACTATCAGTGTTAAAAACTTTTCAATATCCATTTCTTCCAGCTTACTAACGGATTCTGAAGGTATATATTCCACATATGTATGGAGGTCTGACATTTGTTTTCACTTGACATATGGTATGCTTCACAGTTATCACCTTATTCATCATCATCACTGAACATAGTCACAGGCCAGAGATTGTCCAAGCATGCACAACTGTGCCTTTAGTCACCATGTTCCAAGTGTTGGCAACAGAATATATGGTATCCTTTATGCTAAACTCCTTTTGGAAACCTTCCACACCCACTCCTATGTTCATTGCTGCTAGTATGCTGTTGAGGAAAGCATTTTTATATTTACTCTTTATTGATCCAAGGATATCCTGGCCACATTGTTGAATCAAAAGAGTCATATTTGGGAGACATTTATGTGGAATGAACATTATTTTGACAGAAATTTTAGGTGGAGGATAAGCAGAACAGTGGTCAAGAAATAACAAAATCTTGTAGTCATCATTCAGTCCAGCTTCCTTGCAGTAAGCAATACCCACTGGTACAAAGGTTTGTGAAACCAGTCAGAAAAGGTAACCCTGTTGATCCATACATTTTTGTTAGCATAATAATGGACTTGTAAGAAATTCACTCTTTGAAAACAGTAGACAATGTTGCCCAACACAGCAAGTTTACACTTACTGTCTGCAGCACATCCCAGCACAGTTAGTCTGTCCTTGGCATCCATAATTCTCGCAGGGACTGTCTCATCGGCTTTAGTCAGTGTTTTTGTGGGGCAATAATGTCAAACCAATAATATTTCATTAGCATTATAGACTCATTCTGGCAGGAGATTTTTATCAGTGATCACCTTGGCAAACTTGTCAATGAACTTCTCTGCTGCTTCATATTCAACAGATGCTTATCTGTTTAAAGATTTATCACCACAAATCTTTAAAAACTTAATGCCACATATTTTTCTTAAATTTCTGCAACCAGCCTGTTGAATATTCACAGTTGCCTTCAATTTTTAACTTATGATGTACCTTTGATTGGTTCATGATTAGCATACCATTAAGTGGCACGTGTTCCTGTGACACTAATGGGCCCACTATCTCAAAACATGATTGAGATCTTCATTTGTACCTTATGCAGTGTTATTCTTTTTTAAAAAATTCTGTTCATCACTTTCAGCATAGAATTTTAACAATTTCTCTTTTTGTTTGTTTAGGTCATATAAAGAGGTCATTCCAACACCATACTCTTCTGTAAGATGGCTCACACTAACGCTCTCCAGTTTCTCCAACTGCTTCGCTTTCTGTGCTATAGATGAACATAAATACTTCCCTTTCTTAATCACTGAAAGTCCTAGGGGTATATGCAGGCCTTTTTGAAATTTTCCTCAATATCTTTACACCACAGAGGAAAGAGTTTTAAAAAACACACGGTGAGTAATGCACATAGGTCTTGGTCCCATGTGGGGCACTGTGGGGAACCTGCTACAACATATCCAGCCTGTGCATGTGCCATTTTATTACCCTTTGTGAGTATGCTTATGTGGGGAAATCCGGGTGTGTGGGAAAAATTATATAACAGTTACAGGAGGCTAGAAGGATTTTTTTTTCCTCTGGAGCCATAATAAACTGTGTGCATTTTGACTGCAATCCACCTGCATTTTGACTGCAATCCAACATAAAGTTAGATGTGGAATTTTCCACTGTGACATCATGTTAGTGCTCAAAAAATCTTAAATATTAAGGCATTTTGAATTTTGAATTTTTTAATTAGGAATGCTTAGCCTGTATTATTATTTTTATTTGAGTAGCCATTGTTTTGGGGTGTGTGAGAACTTATTTTTAAAGGAAAGGAATATTTTACATTAGAAGAGGGCATACTTAGTGCAAAATCATTAAAGCAGAGAAAATCTTGTCATGGGCACAAAGCCAAAGGAAGACCAGAGGGGTTCCCTAAAGGACAATGGACAGAGGGATAAGAAAACAATTTTGTATAATTTGTAAGATAAACTTAAGACATTTGGATGTTTCAGTGTTATAGGAGGGTTCTGGAGGATTTTAAGGGGAGGATTGTCTGATATATGCTCAGTGAAAATGTCTCTCTTTCTGAATAATGTATAGTAGTGGAAAAATAGCAAGAAGCTGAAGCTCAATTAGAAGTTCAGGACACTAGCTTATGGAGAGGAAAGCATATTGAATTGGGATGATGTTGGTGGAGATAAAAATAAACGGACAGGTTCAAAATGTTTTAAGATGTAAAGGCGAGACAGGAATTGCTGATGAATAGTAAACAGGTGGTGAGATAAAAATAATAATAAAGATAATGCCTATGTTTTTGGCATGAGCAACTGGAAGTTACAGCAGTGCTAAGTAATTAAATAGAGTAGAATGTCATATTGAGATTCATAACATGTTAACTAGGATATGGAAAGCCAAATTTAGTCCTTAACATGACAAAATCTGATTGTGAAGGATGTATAAAGAATGGAGTTATTAATATTGTCTGGATGAATCAGAAAAGTTTTCACAGAGAACTTGTATTAGTCCATCCTCTTACGCTGCTATTAAGAAATACCCAGGACTTGGTAATTTAAAAAGGAAAGAGATTTAATTGATTCACAGTTACATATTGCTGGGGAGTCCCCAGGAAACTTACAATCATGGTGGAAGATATCTCTTCACAGGGCAGCAGGAGAGAGAATGAGTGCCCAGTGAAGAGGGAAACCCCTTATAAAATGTGATAACTATAAGGGAACCCCTTATAAAATGTGATAACTATAAGGGAAACCCTTTATAAAATGTGATAAATTGTGAGAACAGATCGGGGAAATCTGCCCTCATGATTCAATTATCTCCACCTGGTCCCGCCTATGACACATGAGGATTATGGGAACTACCATTGAAGATGAGATTTGGGTGAGGACACAGCCAAATCATATCATGTAAAGATACCCAGGTGGAGATAATTGAATCATGAAGGCAGTTTCTCCCATCCTGTTCTCATGATAGTCAATTACTTTTCACAAGATCTGATGATTGTACAAAGGAATTCTCCCTTTGGTAGGTACTCATTCTCTCTCCTGTTGCTCTGTGAAGAGATGCCTTTTGCCATGCTTGTAAGTTTCCTGAGGCCTCCTCAGCCACGTGGGTCAGTTAAACCTCTTTTCTTTATAAATTACCCTGACTCAGGTATTTCTTCACAGCAGCATGAGAAAGGGCTAATTCAGTAAATTGATACTACAGAGAGTGAGTTGCTACTATAAAGACACCCATGAATGTGGAAGCAACTTTGGAACTGGGTAAAAGGCAGAGGTTGGAATAGTTTGGAGGGCTCAGAAGAAGTCAAGAAAACGTGGAAAGAGTGGAACTTCCTAGAGACAGTTGAATGGCTTTGACCAAAATGCCTACAGTGATATGGACAATGAAGTCCAGGCTAAGGTTGTCTCAGATGCAGATGAGGATCTTATTGAGAACTGGTGTAAAGGTCTATCTTCCTATGCTTTAGCAAAGAGACTGGAGAGGCAGTTTGTCCCTGCCCTAGAGATCAGTGGAACTTTGAACTTGAGAAAGATGGTTTAGGGTATCTGGCAGAAGAAATTTCTAAGTGGCAAAGCATTAAAAAAAAGCAGAGTGTGAAGATTTGGAAAATTTGCAGCCTGATGATGTGATAGAAAAGAAAATTTTTGAGGAGAAATTCAAGGCTGCTGCAGAAATTTACATAGGTAATGAGGAGCCAAATGTTAATCACCAAGACAATGGGGAAAATGTCCCTAGGACATGTCAGAGACCTTCATGGCAGCCCCTCCCATCACAGACCTGGAGGGATAGGAGGGAAAAATGGTTTCCTGGCCTGGGCCCAGGCTCCCCTGTTCCATGTAGTCTCAAGACATTGTGCCCTGCATCCCAGCTGCTTCAACTTTAGCCATGGCTAAAAGGAGCCAATATAAAGCTCCGGTTGTTACTTCAGAAAATGCAAGCCCCAAGTCTTGGCAGCTTACATGTGGTGTTGGGCCTGCAGGTGCACAGAAGTCAAGAATTGAAGTTTGGGAACTTCCACCCAGATTTCAGAGGATGTATGGAAATGCCTGGATGTCCAAGCAGAAATTTGCTCAGGGGTGGAGCCCTCATGGAGAACCTCTGCTAGGGTAGTGGGAAAGGGAAATGTGGGATCGAAGCCCCTACAAAGAGTCCTTACTGGGGCACTGCCTAGTGGAGCTGTGAGGAGAAGGCTGCCATAATCCAGTCCCCAGAATGGTAGATCCACTGACAACTTGCACCATGAGTCTTAAAAAGCCACAGGCACTCACAGCAGCTTATGAAAGCAGCTGGGAGGAAGACTGTACCTGGCAAAGCCACAAAGGCAGAGCTGCCCAAGGCTGTGGGAGCCCACCTCTCGTATCAGTGTAACTTATACGATACGAGATACACTGTGATGTGAAAAGGGGAGTCAAAAGAGATCATTTTGGAGCTTTAAGGTTTAATGAATGCCCTATTGGATTTTGGACTTGCATGGGGCCTGTGGTTCCTTTTTTTGAGTAATTTCTCCCATTTGAAACAGGCATATTTACCCAATTCCTGTATCCCCATTGTATCCAGAAAGTAACTAACTTGCTTTTGATTTTACAGGTTCATCAGTGGAAGGGACTTGCCTTATCTCAGATGAGACTTTGGACTTGGACTTTGGCGTTAATGCTGGGATGAGCTAAGAGTTTGGGGGACTATTGGAAATGCATGATTGTGTTTTGAAATGTGATGACATAAGATTTGGGAGGGACCAGGGACAGAATAATATGGCTTGGCTGTATCCCCACCCAAATCTCATCTTGAATGGTAGTTCTCATAATCCCCACATGTTGTGGGAGGGACCAGGTGAAGACAATTAAATCATGGGTGTGGTTTCCCCCATCCTGTTCTAGTGATAGTGAGATAGTTCTCAAAAGATCCGATGATTTTATAAAGGGCTTCTCCCCTTACTGGACACTCATTCTCTCTTTTGCTGCCCTGTGAAGAGGTGACTTCTGCCATCATTGTAAGTTTCCTGAAGCCTCCCCAGTCATGTGGTACTGTGAGTCAATTAAACCTCTTCACTTTATAAGTTACCCAGTCTCAGGTATTTCTTCATGGCAGCATGAGAATGGACTAATACAGTAGGTAATATTTGAGTTGTAACTTGATGGATAAATAAATTTTGTCTAGGCTTATTTATAATAATAATTATAATAACCTAGACAAGGTTTATTTATCCATCAATTCTAGGTTTAAAAGTATATGAAGGACAGGTCAGCCATGGTGGCTTATGCCTATAATCCCAGAACTTTGGGAGGCCATGGCAGGTGGATTACTTGAGTAAGGAGTTTGAGACCAGCCTGACCAATATGACAAAACCCCATCTCTACTAAAAATACAAAAATTAGCTGGGCATGGTGTCACATGCCTGTAAACCCAGCTACTCAGGAGGCTGAGGTAGGATAATTGCTTGAACCTTGGAGGTGGAGTTTACAGTGAGCTGAGATTGCATCACTGCACTCTTACCTGGGTGACAGAGCAAGACTCAATCTCGAAAAAGAAAAACAAATGTATGAAGGACAACAGGGAAGAATGAGCCATTTATTATGACTGAAATACAGAAAGCAAAAGGAGTGGGAGGCTAGAAGAAAAGTAGAATATAAGTCCTATGGAAAAAATGAGTTTTAAATATGTTGTTCACAATTTATACTCTCAATAAATATTTGTTGAGTGAACTAATAATGTATATAATTACCTTATATATTCAAATAACTTTCAATTTATTCTTTAAGGTTGCATTTTCTGCGTCAGTATTCGCATTGCTCTACAAACCCATCATCATTGGAAGGTCTCAAGTGTTTTATGTAGTGGATGCTCTACTACACACCTCTCCCCAAATCTTCCCCCAACACACACATACATATTTCATACACATACACACTCATTCCTTAAGCTGCTGAGTTTTTCTGGTTGATAGCAGATAATCTAGTTCCCATTCTAGGCAGTTGCTGTCATCAACCCACCAAAAGCTGTACCCCTTTTCTAATAATTGGTCCATGCAGAAGAACAAATGTCTAGCTATATTTCCTCAATTTGGAACAACTGTGAAGGGCAATCCTACCCCCATAGATGCCCATTGGATTGACTGAGGCTTTGTTAGGACTATTTAAGTGTTAGATTTCTCCCTCTGCCCAGCTGTGCTTCTTTCACATCCTTACAGGTGTTTATTCTTATTGGATTGTTCACTAAAGTTCATCTACAAAAATTCCCATCTTAGAGTCTGTGTCTTGAGAGACCCAATCTGAAATGTTTGGTACCAAGATTCACCTGACAAAGCAGACGGTACAATTGAATTTTTTATGCTGGATAACCCACAAGCCAGCTACTGGATAGTGGGAGAAGCACTGATAATCCTCATATACAATATAAGTGAAATTGTTAAAATTTCATCAGTAATAAATTGGAATGCAATATTGTTGGAAAAAATTGCACTGGCATGTGCAAGTTGTCAGTTTTTTGGGAGGTACAAATCATATAATAATAATAAAGACCCGAAAGTTGGATAGCCATCAATGAAAGCATTCAAGCCTTGGAGAAGTATAGTTGAGAACTGAGAGTGATTTACCACTAATTGAAGATCAAGTGTGACAATCAGAAGGCCTCAATGACAGCCAGTAAAGATATCTAACAGCTGAAAGGTAGAAATAACTGAGAGACAACTTTGGCAAGTCTGCAGTGCCCGCATAGAGACTCTGATTGAGAAGGTATGTGGGATCCTGAGACATGGAATAGGGCAGTTGAGCCAATCTCCTCAAAAATTTTGAATATCCAGATTTCCATGAACACTCTGGGCATGCTAAACAGGTTAATTCTCTCTATTAAAGACTGCTGGCACTCTCTTGCTTGAAAAATATGTCAGTTGGCCGGGCGCGGTGGCTCAAGCCTGTAATCCCAGCACTTTGGGAGGCCGAGACGGGGGGATCACGAGGTCAGGAGATCGAGACCATCCTGGCTAACACAGTGAAACCCCGTCTCTACTAAAAAAAAAATACAAAAAACTAGCCGGGCGAGGTGGTGGGCGCCTGTAGTCCCAGCTACTCGGGAGGCTGAGGCAGGAGAATGACGTAAACCCGGGAGGCGGAGCTTGCAGTGAGCTGAGATCCGGCCACTGCACTCCAGCCTGGGCGACAGAGTAAGACTCCGTCTCAAAAAAAAAAAAAAAAAAAAAAAAAAAAAAGAAAAATATGTCAGTTACCTCATTATCTGCTCCTTACGCCTTATGTATATGTTAGACCTTTTGATATTGTCTTACAGGTCATAGAGGATCTGTTCTTTTTTTTTTTTTAATCATTTTTTCTTTGTTTTTCAAATTGAATGGTTTTTATTATTCTCTATGTAGTTTCCCTCATCCTTGTTGTCTTATAATCTTATTTTTGGTGTTCAGTCTATCTAGTGAAATTTTAGATAACATTTTTGACGAGTTACAATATTTTCATTTATATTTTAAAAATATATACATATTTAAATACCTTTGTGAAGAATTATTTCTTATTTAATTTAAATTTATTAAAGAATAAAAGAAAAAAGTATTTAATATTTATACACACATTTAAAGTTTTTGATGTTTTTGATTATTCTTATAGTTCTAGCTTTCATGCTGGATTACTTTTCCTTAAGCCTGAAAACTTCCTGTGGCATTCATCCACTGCAGCTATGTGGCATTCCTTGTAGTGCAGGTATATACTGACAAATACTCAGTTTTAGTTTATCTGAGATATCCTTATTAAGCTTTCACTCTTGAAGAATAGTTTTGCTGTATAGAATTATGGGTTGACAATTGCTTTTTTTTTAGCACTTTAAAAATTCCTCTTTATTTACTAGTATCCATAGTCTGTGATTAGAAGGCAGCAATTGTTCAAGCCATTGTTCCTCATATTCATGGAATGTATTGGTCCTTTTTTCTCTTGCCACATTAAGATATTCTCTTTATTTTTGTTGTTCGGCTGTTTGAAAATGCTGAGGCATTTTGTTTTTTTTTTCACACTTGAAGTTAGCTTGACTTCTTGATTCTTTAAATTAATGACATTCATCAAATATGGAAACACTGGGGGCATGGATTCTTCCAAATTATCAACTTTCCAAGTTGTCACTATGAAAGGCATTGTGTAAATTTCCAGAACCCTAATTTCCAGTCTTGTCCATTCAATAGTATTGCTTTTCAAAAGCTGTCTGTTGATTTAAGCAAGCAAGAAATAAATAATAAGGGACAAAAAAAAAGGTAGTAAAAAAGGAAGAATGGAAGCAAAGAGGAAGGAGAAAAACAAATAGTGACAAAGGCAGAGAGAGCAGAGAAACAGACATTCAGAGATAGTCTAGTCGAGGGATGTCAGAATATTGCCATCCCTTAACAACAGAAGCATACTAGTAACTAATGTATTTTTAATTAATGTTATTAAATAGTAAATAATAGTATTTGGTGCTACTCAAAAAATGTCAGTTGAGTAGAAAAATCTAATTCAATGCACTTATCCATTTATTCCTTCTCCAAAACACTTCCTTTCTTCATGTAAATTTGAGTTTATGTTATTGACCTCCCTGAAGAATTTCTCTTAACATTTCTTGCAAGGTAAGTCCATTGACAGTGAAGTCTGTGGTTTTGTTTTCTGATAGGATTTATTTCTCCTTCACTTTTGGAGGATAATTTATTTTGTATAGAATTCTAAATTGGTGATTGTCTTTTTTTTTTTTTTTTTTAGTTACACTATTTTTTTCTCCATGTTTTATTATTGAAAATTTCAAAAATACACAGATTTTTATTTCAAAATTTAAAATATTTCATTCCATTCTTCTCTTGCTTGCATGGCATCTAATAAGAAGTCATTGTAATTCTAATCCTTTTTCTTTATAAGTACTTTTTTTCTTCTTTCAAGTTGTTTTTCTCTGTATTCAGTTTTCTGCAGTATGAATATGTTATAACTCATAAAGTTTTGTTTTATTATTGGGGAACAACAGGGGGTATTTATTCTGCTTGATGTTCTTTGAAATTCCTGAAGCTGTGATTTGGTGTCTGACATGAATTTTGGAATGTTCTCAGCCATTATTACATTAAATACTTCATCTCTACTATTTCTTTTTTCTCATGCTAGTTTTCCAATTTTGCATTTGTTATATTTCTTGAAATCTTCCCATAATTTTTGGATGTTTTGTTTTTCACTCTTTTTTTTCCCTTTGCATTCCAGTTTCAATGTGATGATTCTTCTCTGGGCCATGTGTAATCTACTGATAAGCCCACCAAAGAAGTTCTTTATTTCTTTTTTTCCTACATTTCCTTTTGATTCTTTCTTGTAGTTCACATCCTTCTTGATAATTTATCCTTCTGTTCTTGCATGTTACCTTTGGCTTTCATTATAACCTTTGATACATTAATCAGTTCTAACATCTGTATAATTTCTGATTCTCGTTTTGATGTTTGCCTTCCCTCTCTAAGCTTTTTTCTTGCCTTTTGGCATATATTGTGTTTTTTCTTGCCTTGTAAGATTTTTAAAAGCTGGACATAACATATGAAGTAATAGGAGCTAAAGTAAATTGCCTTCAATGTGAAGTTTTATATTAATCTGTCTAGGAGTTGGGTTGTGCTTCCTGTTTTCTGTAGCTATATATTTCAATGGTTTCAAATTCCTCCAGTGTCCTATTTTGTGGTGCCCCTGCCTACTCTAGGTTTCTCTAGGTATACCTCTTCAGAGAAAGTCTGCATTGTACTGCCTTTTCAGCTGTAATTCACTACTTATTCTGACATCCTGTTGTGTTGTGTCAAGGTGTGGGTAGAGGAAGCATCTGTACATTTATGATTAAATCTCATTGTTTAGTAGGCCAATATATTAGGGTTGTGATCTTCACAAGTGTTTCTCCAGTGATACAGATTTCCCCCACCTTTGGGTGAGTCAAGAAAAGGGGGGTTGGATTGTGAGAAATGCCCTTCCCTGCAATGGGGTGAGCCTCTCTAATTAAGTCTTATACCACGGAGAACAGGCCTTTGTTATAGGGGATACTCTGGTCATATTTCACAATGATAACTCTTTTCCTCCTTCCAGGGCCATAAGAGGATTTTTCTTGACTTTTCATCCAGGTAATGTGGTAGGATTCTAGAAGCAAGATCCATGAAAGTTTGCCCCCCAAAGACTGCAATCCCCAGGAGTTTCTCACACTCATGTTACACCACACTCAGCCTCCAGCAATTCATCAAAGTTACCATCGAAGTGCTTCTACAAGTTATGGCTTCAGCAGCTTCTGCTCCTGGAAAGCAAATCTTGATTGCAACTCTCCGGATGAGCCCGTTTCCAGATTTGGGGGTCATAGTTTATCTTGTGACCTCGGTTCTTAGATGGGTACAAGGAAAGTCATTGATTTTCAGTTTATTCTGCTTTTCTTTTGTTGTAGGGATGGAAGTGAAGACTTCCAAGATCTTTACATGTAGGTGCTAAAACTGGAAGTACTCTCCAAGTGCTCTGTACCTGTTCTTAATCCTTCATATTCTCAATTTTACATTTATATTCATATATCTTGATGGCAGCTTTATGCTAAGGATATAGAAGTGTGCCAGGGCCATTGCAAGCATGCAATAAATACATATTCAAGGAAGAAATCAATGAACTAAGAGAGTAGATTTTGTGTGCTCACAAAAATGTGAGGTAAAGTATATGTTAATTAGCTTAGTCATTACACATTGTATACATATCTCAAAACGCCATAAATATATACAATTTTAAAAAACATTAAAAAGAAAAAAATGTGCTGTGCTCTGAGAGGCTGGTGAAAAATGCACAGGACTGAAAACTTAGAGATATTGCAAATTTTAGCACTTTTATTCCTTGAACTCTTCAGGAGGAACCTCTTCTCTGAACCTGATGACCCTTGAAATAATTTCTTTAACTGAGACCAGTTAAAGCTCTGATAAGATTTTTAATGCTCAGAATAGCTACCAAAATGTCTGGCATCCATAAAGAATTGTGACACTAGAGAGCTTATGTATTTCTAATGAAAAAGAATATTTAAAATACTTCACTTTAAATTTAAATGGAAATTATTTGAACTTAATTGATAGTAAATTTGAACCAATAAATACAGCAAGATATTATTCATTTCATGCAAGAAAAAAAAAAAAAAAAAAGAAAGGTAAGTACCAGATCTGTTACGGCTTCCCTGCACCAGGCTTCACAGTGGGAACAATTTCAGTTATTGAGTCAAGGATGAGTCTGACAGATGTGATCCTTAACTTATTATTTGGAGTGCATCTTTTATCACTTAGCTATTTCTATGTAACAGATCTCCATTAAACATAGTGTATTCAAGCAATAATTATTTGTAATTGTTCTTGACTTATAGGTTGGCTAGGCAGATATGCTGGGTTCTGAACTAGGTTCCTCCACATTTTTTGGAATCAGCTAGCTATAAGCTGATCTAGAATGGACTCTTCTGGGATAATTCAACCCTGCTTCAAAACATCTGTCTTTTTCCAGCATGCTGGCTTTGGCTTGTTCTCATGAGAATCACGTGTATGCCAGAGAGAGAGAGAGTAGATGCATTCATGGTTTCTTGACCCTTACACTCTGAATATTCCTTCTGTCACATTCATTTTGTAAAACAAGTCACACATCTAGACTAGATTCAAGAGATAAGGAAATGGACACAATCCTGATGAGAGGCACTCCTGAGTCACATCATAAAGGGCATGGCTGTTTTTTTTCTTTTTCTTTTTCTTTTTTTCTTTTTTAATCCATCTACCACACAGCTCACGAAAAATCACCTAATTACTAATCACCTAACTGAGTGGTTTAAAACAGCAGTGATTTATCCTCTTACAGTTCAGGAAGCCAGAAGTCTGGAATTAAGATGTCAGCATGTCTGTTTCTTCTGAAGTCTCTAAGGGAAAATCTGTTCCATGCTCCTCTCCTTCGATGTGGTGGTCAACAATCCTTGGTGTTCCTTGGTTTGCACAGTCATCGCTCCAATTTCTACATCCATCTTCACATAACTGTTTTCCCTGTGTGTACAATTCTGTGTCTTCAAATCTCTCTCTCTCTTTTTATATGACGATATTAGCCATTGGATTTAGGATCCACCCTAGTCTAGTTTAACTTCATCTTAAATTGCTTACACTGCAAAGGCCTTGTTTCTAAGTAAAGTCACATTCACAGGTATCAAGGATGAGAACATCAACATATCTTTTTGGGGAAAACAATCCAGTCCACTACAGTGACTATGTATATTTTATAAAAAATGCTTAAGAGAAACAAAATACCATAAATAACACAGGCTATAAATAT
This sequence comes from Theropithecus gelada, assembly GCF_003255815.1. Taxonomy (NCBI): domain Eukaryota; kingdom Metazoa; phylum Chordata; class Mammalia; order Primates; family Cercopithecidae; genus Theropithecus; species Theropithecus gelada. The sequence continues at coordinate 14,351,881 of NC_037679.1, read as the reverse complement.
AGCCTGTAAATTTATGAAAGATGTAAAAGCTGAATCTGTAAGAAAGTGTGTAAGAAAAAGAGGAAACACCAATTAACTTGCAAAGTGACTAAGTCCTACTAGACCTCCACTATGAGTGTTCCCATGTCAATCACAAAGCATTCCTTATTATTTATGGTTGTCAAATTTTAGTTTCTTACAGTTCTAGAACCTTCTTTACAGATTATTAGAGTGATTTTCAAATAGTTTCTGTTTCAACCAAGAACAATAAGATAGTGAATGAAAGAACCAGAAATAGCCTGTGGGTTTTCTCACCACAAAAAGTTGATAAGTCTGTGAAGTAATGCATAGGTTAAAATAGCTTGATTTAGCCATTCCACAATGTGTGTGTATGGGTATATACATATGAATATATATCTTAAATATATATTTTTGTTCTCATAATTGTTATATATATAACATCATGTTGTACCCCCTAAATATATACAAGCTTTAATTGTCAAGAATATACTTATTTTTACTGTGCTAGTTTGTTGGACACATTAACATGCACTACTAAATTCATTTTATAGCCTCCCAATCTACTTGTGAGTTACAAGCAGCTGGTAGAAAACCATTGTAATGGAGTCTTATGAGATGGTTATTGAACTTAGTTATGTTAATTCAAGAATATCTGGGTTAGGCTTAAAAATTAAGAGATTATTGAAGGAGAAAGATTTAAAGGAATAGATTTTTTTACCTCAAACTCCCATTACGTGCAAGAGATATGTACTTCAGCAAATCAAAATTAAACTAAAATAGTCAACACAAGTTGCAAATTTGTGGTGGCTTTTAAATTTTTCTGAAAATTGACAAATAAGCATGGAGGTTAGTTACTGCTTGAAGAAGAAGCCGTACAATTAACAGAAACCTTGGCTAAGGAAGACTTACAGGAACATATATTATTGTTCAAGTTGCATATTCAAAGCCAATATATGCTTGTTCTACTGGAAATATAAATTTTACATAATTAAATTTGACAATCTTATTTTGTCTCCTCCATGGTTTTGAAAGCCAAATTCCCTTGTAGGTGGCAACTTTACCTTAATAAAAATGTGACTAGATATTTTTAAGAGATTAACATACTGAATTTCAAATTCAGAAGAGTCTGTTCAAACTATCATGGCCACATCTCAATAGCTTTTACCTTGCCAAGTTACTTACATTTTCTAATTGTAATTTATCTTTTATGGAAAATATAGATATAATAATTATCTCTTGAGTTGTTGCAAGGGCATGTGTCAAGGACAATGCCTCAATAAACCACGTTTGCTATTACTATTACTCTTTGCTTTACTCTGGTGTCAACCAAATATTTGTTGTTTAAACTCTAAGAAGAGCTTATTATTAAATAATTAATGGATAATTTAGCCAACGACCAAAGAAGCCCAAAATCATGTTATGAAATATTAACACTAAGGTAATTTTATTAAATAACTTTATTTAAGCATACAACCCATATAAAGAATTTGTATTATGGACTCTTGGCATCTGCAAAACTTTACTTTTTATAATTTTTGCAAGGTTAGATGCCATGATTCATTGTTACATCGCAATAGCTGCAGATTATACAGTGGTTTGTGATGGCTGTTTTTACTTATCTTTCATAACTTTTCTTACTCTTTTTCATCTTGTTCTGTGCCCCAGGTGGCTGGCATTTATATATTGCATCAACAGACATTCTTGTCCCCATGTTGTATTTGGTTTGGCTGAGAATAGAAGCCAGCAATAGATTTGAGAGAGTCAGATCAAAATAAGGCTGGGATGGCTGCCTTGCTGTACTAAAGAACAGAGATCCTATTAGGTGAATTTTTTTTTTTTTAACATAGTTTTAGCATTCTATTGGTTCCAGTTAACACTTCTTCTACTTGCCCCTTCAGGCCAAGAAGTGTAAAATTTCTTTTGTATGATCTGTGTGGCTATTGCCTAACTTTGTTCACAATTTTTAAATAGCCCTCTCATAAAGTGTTTTCTCACTTATACCAATTCAGGAATACTACTCTTTCCTGCTAGGACCCTGAATGATATACAGAAATGCACCCACCAGTTAGTGATGAAATGGTCTTCCACTCTGTTTTAAGCTTTAGATAGTAGGTTCTGCTGTTCCTACTTTAGAAACATTCTTACACAATAGAAGTCAAAACACAATAAACATACGTGTGCATGGGTCTTTATAGCAGCACCATTTATAATCCTTTGGGTATATACCCAGTAATGGGATGGCTGAGTCAAATGGCATTTCTAGTTCTAGATCCTTGAGGAATCACTACACTGTCTTCCACAATGGTTGAACTAGTTTACAGTCCCACCAACAGTGTAAAAGTGTTCCTATTTCTCCACATCCTCTCCAGCACCTGTTGTTTCCTGACTTTTTATTTACTGCGGCACTATTCACAATAGCAAAGACTTGGAACCAACCCAAATGTCCATCAATGATAGACTGGATTAAGAAAATGTGGCACACATACACCATGGAATACTATGCAGCCATAAAAAAGGATGAGTTCATGTCCTTTGTAGGGACATGGATGAAGCTGGAAACCATCATTCTCAGCAAACTATTGCAAGAACAAAAAAACTGAACACAGCATGTTCTCGCTCATAGGTGGGAATTGAACAATGAGAACACTAGGACACAGGAAGGGGAACATCACACATCAGAGCCTGTCATGGGGTGGGGGAAGGGGGGAGGGATAACATTAGGAGATATACCTAATGTAAATGACAAGTTAGTGTGTGCAGCACACCAACATGGCACATGTATACATTTGTAACGAACCTGCACGTTGTGCACATGTACCCTAGAACTTAAAGTATCATTAAAAAATAAAATAATAAAAAATAATAAAAATAAGTCAAAACACATCTAACTTCTGTAAGACTTTTTGAGTGATTGTCCTCTTGGCAGCCCCTTTCACTTCATTGTTCCTCAGGCTGTAGATGATGGGGTTTAGCATAGGTGTGATGACAGTGTAGGACAATGACACTAGCTTCTTGCTCTCAGGAGACTGGTTTGATTTGGGCCGCAGGTAGGTCAGACTGGCTGTTCCATAGAAGAGGGACACCACAATGAGGTGTGAGGAACAAGTAGAAAATGACTTCCGGCGACCAGTGGCAGAGGACATCCTCAGAATTGTTATGATAATGCGGGTGTAGGAAACCAAAATGAGAGAAAAGGGAAACATGATAAACAGGAGTGTGGAGGCAAGTGCTTGCATTTCATACATGGTTGTATCCACTGTGACTAGTTTTAACACTGGGGGACCATCACAGAAAAAGTGGTCCACGGCATTTGGTCCACAGAAAGGCAGGGCCATCATCCAAGCCGTCTGTAGCATAGACACAGGAACACCGGACATCCAAGAACCCATGGCCATCCACCAGCATAGGGACCTGTTCATTATGACTGAATAACGGAGAGGGTTACAGATGGCCACAAAGCGATCATAAGCCATCATAGAGAGAAGGAAACATTCAGAACTGCCGAATAAGAAGAAGAAGTACATCTGGGTACCACAGCCCACAAAAGAGATGATTTTTCTTGGGGACACTAGATCTACAAGCATCTTTGGCACCATAACCAAGGTGAAACATACTTCAAGAAGTGATAGATTTCGAAGAAAGAAGTACATGGGTGTTTGAAGTGCGGGATCCACACTGGTAACTGTGACAATAAGAAAGTTGCCCAACAAAGTGACTGTATAAATGGCCAGGAACAAAATAAAGAGGGAAACTTGCATCTCGGGGTTGTTTGTAAAACCAAGAAGAATAAATTCAGTAACCCTGGTGTGATTTTCACAGATCATATCTTAGACGAGTTTCTCTCTAAAAATCAAAGTGTGTGCATCAAAGGGTATTAAATCAATATAGAGATAATCTCAAAAATATTAATAACATCAATAAAACATCTTTATTCTCAGTTGTCTCACCATTCTGTTTCTCTGAAGCAGAAATGATGTTTACAATAAGATAAAATTAAGGAAAATAAACATTTTGTATAAATCTTACTCATTGTTTACCACCTAGATGTAACTTTTCTCTCACAAGTAGTCATAGTCTGCACTCGTATTCTTCATCATAGGCGTGCTATTTTATAGGATAAAGTAGAAAGAGTGTAGATAGATAATTAAAATAGAATAGTGTACTAATTTTTAAGTGATTTCAGGATGCAATAAAGATAAATAATGGGCTAGTTTGACATTCTAATATTAAATTATGTTAATCACATTTCTACTAAATACAGTGCACTTTACACCATTCATCCACTATATGTACATATAGCAACATGCTCAGTACACACACACACACATACACAAGAAACTTAATAAATAAACATAATATATGCTTATGATTTTGGTGCTTCTCTGTAGTCTCCATGAGCCTAATAATTTATGACATTTTTATATTGTCTTTTGAACCATAATTCAACTTCACTGGGCCCCCATTTCTTAGTATACACAGAGTTACAGTTACATTGTTTAAGTTATATTTTTTAAAACTTCCAAACAAATATGATTTACAATAGAGAAGTATCCTCCCAACACTCATCTCAACTTTTCTCCCCCAAATAGCTCCTCTCATGACTGTCCATCTTCTTTAGAACTTCATTATCAGAAGTAGGGTACATACACTTACTTTTGTACGTCAGCTGATCCAGTCACAAAAGCACTAATTCAACTATTATGAACTCAAATACTATATCTTACTTGGAACAAAATATTTTGGCCAACATTAAATTATGCAAATTTTTTCTTTACAGGAGGTCATTCTTAGTACCAAAATTTAGCAATTACAGGAGCATGTGTTAGAAAAATAATTTCTTTCAAAATTGGAGTTGGGTAAATATTGTATCAATTATTTTATATACTTTTAAAATTTAATTCCAAAAATGCATATTTCATTTTATAGTCAAAATAATTTCAAATAGATATCCCCTCCTGAAGTGAGTAGGTAAAAATTTACGGTGTACGGAATCTTTCTAAACTGTGGCTCATTTAAGTAATTCTATGTTTTAATTCTACTCTTAAGATATGTAACATCTTACCTGTGTATTTTCCATATTGTAAGTTCTCAAAGGAATGTCCTCAGTAGCAAAAGGAAAGGAACAACTCTGGTGATTTCAGGCTTCCCATGCCCTTGTAAGTCCCAAAATAATAGGTAACATGTGACAGTGATTACAACCATTACTCTCTCACTGCTATTGCAAAACCAGCTTCACTATCATTCTTGTCATCAGGATTAGAAACATCATATTCCTGGTATATTCATCAAAACTTATGAAAAACTTCATATGCATTATCATGCTTACCTACATTTTGGGACAATTCTAAACTTGTTATGGGTCTAAAATTATGCCATATTTTGTTTTGAAAAAATATGGGAGTTGATGAAGGCATGAAGATTTTATAGTAGTTACAATATCTAGTACATCCTAAAATGCCTCAACCAACTGCCTCTCAGAATTCTGATATTAACAGTGGCAGAAAGCAATACTAGGATGAATGGCTTTTCATTGAGTAATAAGTTCTGTAGTGTACAATCCATGTGAAATATGAATAAGGATATCCAAAAATGGTCAGTTTCTTGAATTTTTAATAATTACCATTGCACATTTTTCATCTTTCCTGGAGGCATTTAAATTTTAATAAAAGTTTAGACAATTAGAGGTTTATAATGTCATACGATGTACCTCTAAATACTCCTCTCAGTCTTTCTATATCCTAAAAAGCCTACAGATTACTTTGCATATATTCGCTAAACAAAGAGATTAATCAGCAGTGATGTTGCAGTCACTACCACAAATTTATACTGATTTAAAAAAAAACTTGCAAACTGATGTTGAGTTGCCACGATTACTACATCACTCTAGAGAATGTACTGTCTTATTTGTCGCATGGCATTTTGATAACTTGATGTCATTTAATTAAGTTCACTAATTTAGTTGGTAATATTTTAATGAGGCCAAACAGTTTTTTTCATGTCCCATTAAGCAGGCCAACTTTGGCCTTTTTTTTAGAAAATAGACTTTACCTCTTATTTTAGCTAACTTTTTTATAAATATATGTTTTTTCATAAAATTATTATGGATGAATGCAATTATATCTTCAGTATTTGGAGTACAACAGGAATCTGAGATTGTTATGAAATTTATCTAAATGGAGCAGCACTTTTAACAATCCTACATGTAAATGAATAAATTGCCATAGTACCTAAATTAAAAGTACTTTGTATAGTTATAAACCACAGCACTTCTTTATTACGTAGCTACTGTTTTATTAATACTCTCTTCTTTAGCATTCTGTTGCTTTCCAGAATGAAGGTCTCATTATTTGTTTTCTTTTATTTAGTGAAGTATAAAATTATTCCTTTTCTGATAATTAATATTTCATTATTTATTTTTCAGAGAATGCTTTTGTAATACACAGATGTACAGATAAATGGAGATGTTTAACAAAATTGAGAAATATAACATCATAAAAAAAATCTGGATGTATCTTACCAAATGAAACCTCATATTTCTTCTGTAATTAGAAATTTAATGATTTTTTAAAGATATGCAGTATTTTCAGAGAAATGTTCACTGATCTTGAAATCTATTGATAGCTCAAATCTTCCTAATGAAGTTAATACCTTAGACAGTCTAACATGCCTTGCACTGGCACTACATGGTTGCTATATTTTAGTAATAGCATTTAAAAGTGTGACTGGCTTTGGGGAAATGATCCCTGGATCACTAGAAAGGACGATGGTTAATTAAACAACTGCTTTTATCTCACAGGGGAAATACAGAATGTTCATACAATTATCTATATTTCCTGTAAGTCATATTTGCAATTGAATATGCATTTCTCAATAATAGATATTTTGTGGTGGGGCTACTGGACACACTGATCAAATCTCTTGGAATTGCAACTTTTAACATGCCAGGCTGTGTGAAGAACACAGACTTTAATTTGCCCTATAATATTTTTGTATTTTTTGTGGGATAGATTTTGGTTCAGTACTGGTGAGAGAAATGTACCATGCTCATGAAACTTACATGATTTTTAAATTTTATTTTTAACTGATTTTTAAAATGTTAATATTTTAAACTTATTTCCATAATAATATTTTTAAATAATTAAATACATCAAATTCATCTGATAATTGGCATGTATTTTGTTGTTGTCTTATGTCCTAAGTTGTTTGGCTATTGGTTCATTTTACTATGAGAACATTGTAAACAACGTCATGATTCATGTATTATTTCAGTCAGTGGTACCTTATAATGTCTAACATGGTTACTGTCAGGAAGAAGTAAGCAATTTTTTTATTCCTTGGGATTGTTTATTCTTGGAATTTTTCAGGTAATTTTAATATCGAGAAATAACATGACACTTCGAAGTGTTTTGTAATGAGCAAACAGAACTGTGTAAATAACTCCCTTTATTTCCTTACACTATCTTTTTTGCAGAAGCAACTTTTATAAATAAATATAAACTTTAAAACAGTTACAAATCAGCACAGTGGGAATAATTCAAAAAATTCTAATAAGTCTTTGGAGGAAAAAAAAAAAAAAAAAAAAAAAAAACCTTGAAAAGGCCCTTGGAGTTTCAGGTCAACCAATGCATGTACAGAAGCCTTAACAAACAGCTAGATAGGAAGGTTCATCATTTCCTAATTTTACTTCTTTCTAGAAAAGAAAAAGAAAAACTTCCTATATTTGTAGAAGTTGAAGGAAAATTCCTTAACCCTTATTTTCCCAGGAAACTAAATAATAGTATAATAGGTTAAAATCTAATTTTGTTTTGTTTTGTTTTTGCTTTGTTTTGTTTTGAGACGGAGTCTCGCTCTGTCGCCCAGGCTGGAGTTCAGTGGAACAATCTCGGCTCACTGCAACCTCCGCCTCCTGAGTTCAAGCAATTCTCCTGTCTCAAACTCCCGAGTAGCTGGGATTACAGGCACCCGCCACTAAGACTAATTTTTGTATTTTTAGTCGAGACGGGGTTTCACCATATTGGTCAGGCTGGTCTCAAACTCCTGACCTCAGGTGATCTGCCCGCCTCAGCCTCCCAAACTGCTGGGATTACAGGCATGAGCCACCACACCAGGCCAAAATCTATTCTTTAAAAAAAGTCTTCCATTGGGTACACCTACATTTAAAACAAGCAAAATAAATCTCTAATCATTTCCAATAAAAAACTATGTTACAAAATATATTTGGCCTATCTTCATTCACACTTATACCAAATAATTAACTTTGCACCATACTGAAGAAAACATTTGTCATATTGGGCAAAAACAATCAAGTGAAAAATGGTGCATTACTGAATTACACGTCAAACTTTTGTTTTGTTTTTAAAAATGTTCAATGAAAGATTTATAAGTTTGGTCAAACAATATACCCATGTAACACACCTGTGCACGTACCCATATATCTAAACCCTGGCTGCTTTGCAAAGCCACATAGAAAAGCTTTGCTCTTGCTGTTTACTCAGTAGACTATTACAAAATCAATGCTTTGGCCAGAAGTAATGTTTCCAAATATTCTCAGACTCCAATCGCCTGGGATTCCAGAATGGTACTGAATTCCCAGGGGAAAAAATGAAAAAAAAAATCTCTTTACCAAACTTTGTGTTATATTATATTGCTTGTACTTAAAGCAGTTTCTCTCTAAGTTAAAAGTTTAAAGAATAATTGCTACACATATCATGAGAGGCAAATAGATACTGGCTGTTGATTTAGAATAAGTGGCGAGGTTCCAAAAAGCAACTTAAAAATTACCCTGTTGTAAAATGTACAGATATGTGTAGATTTGGAATTTAAATAATAAAAACTCATGGACACCAAAGAGATGTTTTCCTAACAAATGTGTACTTCTCAGAATTGCCTAGCATTCAACTCATTCATGTTAAGAATACTTAACATAACCATTTCCACAACTAAACTTACCTTAGGTACTAGAAATTTCCGGTAGTCAGGACTTCCATAAACCTCCAAAATGATAAAACCTGTTATTACAATTTTTATTCCATGTTTTTAAGATGTTAAAGCATTTAAAATTATCTATGATAAAGTCAATGTTATATTCACTGGGCTATTGTTTTAAATATGTGACAGGTGTGGAGTGGATATTTTTCACTTGTTTAGTAATATCAGATGACAACAAAGCAAAAGGAAATAGATATATATATTTTTTAATTTATTTATTATTATTATACTTTAAGTTGTAGGGTACATGTGCATAACGTGCAGGTTTGTTACATATGTATACTTGTGCCATGTTGGTCTGCTGCACCCATCAACTCGTCATTTACATCAGGTATAACTCCCAATGCAATCCCTCCCCCCTCCCCCCTCCCCATGATAGGCCCCGGTGTGTGATGTTCCCCTTCCTGAGTCCAAGTGATCTCATTGTTCAGTTCCCACCTATGAGTGAGAACATGCGGTGTTTGGTTTTCTGTTCTTGTGATAGTTTGCTAAGAATGATGGTTTCCAGCTGCATCCATGTCCCTACAAAGGACGCAAACTCATCCTTTTTTATGGCTGCATAGTATTCCATGGTGTATATGTGCCACATTTTCTTAATCCAATCTGTCACTGATGGACATTTGGGTTGATTCCAAGTCTTTGCTATTGTGAATAGTGCCGCAATAAACATACGTGTGCATGTGTCTTTATAGCAGCATAATTTATAATCCTTTGGGTATATCCCCAGTAATGGGATGGCTGGGTCATATGGTACATCTAGTTCTAGATCCTTGAGGAATCGCCATACTGTTTTCCATAATGGTTGAACTAGTTTACAATCCCACCAACAGTGTAAAAGTCTTCCTATTTCTCCACATCCTCTCCAGCACCTGTTGTTTCCTGACTTTTTAATGATCGCCATTCTAACTGGTGTGAGATGGTATCTCATTGTGGTTTTGATTTGCATTTCTCTGATGGCCAGTGATGATGAGCATTTTTTCATGTGTTTGTTGGCTGTATGAATGTCTTCTTTTGAGAAATGTCTATTCATATCCTTTGCCCACTTTTTGATGGGGTTGTTTGTTTTTTTCTTGTAAATTTGTTTGAGTTCTTTGTAGGTTCTGGATATTAGCCCTTTGTCACATGAGTAGATTGCAAAAATTTTCTCCCATTCTGTAGGTTGCCTGTTCACTCTGATGGTAGTTTCTTTTGCTATGCAGAAGCTCTTTAGTTTAATGAGATCCCATTTGTCAATTTTAGCTTTTGCTGCCGTTGCTTTTGGTGTTTTAGACATGAAGTCTTTGCCCATGCCTATGTCCTGAATGGTACTACCTAGGTTTTCCTCTAGGATTTTTATGGTATTAGGTCTAACATTTAAGTCTCTAATCCATCTTGAATTAATTTTCGTATAAGGAGTAAGGAAAGGATCCAGTTTCAGCTTTCTACTTATGGCTAGCCAATTTTCCCAGCACCATTTATTAAATAGGGAATCCTTTCCCCATTTCTTGTTTTTCTCAGGTTTGTCAAAGATCAGATGGCTGTAGATGTGTGGTATTATTTCTGAGGACTCTGTTCTGTTCCATTGGTCTATATCTCTGTTTTGGTACCAGTACCATGCTGTTTTGGTTACTGTAGCCTTGTAGTATAGTTTGAAGTCAGGTAGCGTGATGCCTCCAGCTTTGTTCTTTTGACTTAGGATTGTCTTGGAGATGCGGGCTCTTTTTTGGTTCCATATGAACTTTAAAGCAGTTTTTTCCAATTCTGTGAAGAAACTCATTGGTAGCTTGATGGGGATGGCATTGAATCTATAAATTACCTTGGGCAGTATGGAAATAGATATTTTAAAGTCTAAAGAGAATTAAAAATGAGCCACTAATTATTAGGTTTACTAAAAAGGTAGAAAAATCACCCTAGACACCAATATGTACCCATTTGTACATGAGGAAGACTAGGGAGAATATGATGCAATTATAACTGTTCTAGAATTGCAAGATTCACAAGGAGATAAGAAGAGAGCACTGTAAGTACACCAAATTGTATTTGGGGTGCATCAACGAGAATCATTTCTTAAAAATATAGATTTCTGTAAAAAGGTAAAACTCAACTATAGTTCTCTAGCTGGATGCTGAGATGTAGTCCCTGTGACCAACTTAGGTACTTCTATCTGAGTGAAGCTTTAAATGACCAAACATTCAAGGCAGAGCTTGACTTGAATAACCTGAAGTTTGGGAAGATTTGCCAGCATAAAGTCTAGAGCCATTTCACATCCAATTATTACTGTAAGTTTGAGGTTCACGGGATGAGTCTCTGAATGCAGGGTTTGAAAGCAATATAAAGAGTACTTAAAGCTCTGATGAACAAAATCCAAGAAGATCTTAATAAATGAAGAGATATTCCATGTTCATGGATAGGAAAACTCAATATTTGTTGAGATATTAGTTCTTCTCAAATATACCTATGGATTCTACACAATCCCAAACAAAATCAAACGAAGTTATTTTCTTAATATTAACAAATTGATTCTAAAATGTGTGTAAAGACACAAAAGACCCAGAATAGCCAGCACAATATTGAAGGAGAACAACAAAGTTAGAGGACTCACATCATCCTACGTCAAGACTTACTGTAAAGTTATAGTTCAAGACAGTGTGGTATTGGAGAAAGAATAGACAAATAAATCAATAGAACAGAATAGAGAGTTCCAAAAGAGACTCACATAAATATGGAGGTAATGCAACGGAGAAGAGTTAGTCTTTTTAACAAATGATGCTGGAACAACTAGATATACCCAGTACCCACCACCAACCCCATATAAAAAAGTAAAAGAGAAATTTGGACAGAACATTATAGTTTTTGGAAAAACAAAAACAAAAACAAACAAACAAACAAACAACCTCAAAATGAATCATGAGACCAAATGTAAAATGCAAAACTATAGAAAATCTTGAAAGATAACATAGTTAAAAACTTATATGACCTTGGGTATGGTGATGATTTTTTAGACATAACACCAACTGCACAATCCATGAAAAAAGATAATTGATAAGCTAGACTTTGTTAAAATTAATAAGTCTGCCCAGTAAAAGAGAGTGTTAAGGGAACAAGGAAGAAGCAACAGACTGGAAGAAAATATTTGCAAAAGACACAACTTACAGGTGACTTTTATCCAAAATATGCAAAGAACTCTTAAAACTCAACAATAAGAAACAAATAACCCAACTTAAAAATGAACCAAAGACCTTAACAGATACCTCATCAAAGAAGATATCCAAATAGCAAACAGATACATGAAAAGATGTTCCACATCCTATGTCATTAGGGAAATTCACATAAATCAACAATGAAATAACACTACACACCTATTAGAATGACCAAAATATAGAGCAGTGACAATACCAAATGCTGACAAGGATGTGGAGCAACAGTAACTTTCATTTATTGCTGATAAGAATACAAAATGGTGCAGCCACTTTGGAAGGCCATTTAGCAGTGTCTTACAAAACTAAAAATATCCTTACTGTGTGAACCAGCAATCATTTTCCTTGTTATTTACCCAGGGGAATTGAAACTTTTGTTTATACAAAAGAGTGCACACAGGTGTCTTTAGCAGCTTTATTTATAATTACCCAAACTTGGGAGCAACCAAACTGCCTTTCAGTGGGTGAATGGATAAATTAACTGTGATACATACAGGCAATGGAGTATTATTTAGTGGTATAAAGGAAATGAGGTGTCAAGTCATGAAAATACATGAAGGAAACATAAATCTATATCGCTAAGTAAAGGAAGTCAACCTAAAAAGGCTACATACTCTATGATTCCAACTACTTGACATGCTGGAAAACAACAAACTATAGATAATAAAAACAGCAGTGGTTACCAGATGTTTAGGGAATAAAAAGAGGGTTTTTCAGGAAGTGAAATTATTCTGTATGATACTATATGTTTTTCAAAACTCATGTAATGTACAATACCAAGAGTACATCCTAATGTAAACCATAAGCTTTGGATAATCATGATATGTCAGTGTGGGTTCATCAACTATAACACATGTACCACCCTAGTGGTGGGTGTTGATAAGGAAGAGGCTATGCCTATGTGAGGGCAAGGGGTATATGTCTCTGTACCTTCCTCTCAATTTTGCTGTGAACCTAAAACTTCAGTCAACAACATTTTAACAAAAGATGACCAAAGCTGCTCAAAACTTAACAGCTTTCTGTGATGTCTGAAAGATATAGAACAGCACCCTTTTACTTCTTACATCTGTATCTGAAAGAGTATGAAGTTAGCAACAAGAGATAAGAAAGTCAACAGGGAGAAGGGCTTTTGGGTATAGACTACTAGGGGATCAATGGCAATATAGCTGGCCCCTTTCTGAAGAGGTTCTCAATACTGAAGTAAACTAGACTTAACAGTGCTGCAAGAAAATGACGCATATTATCATTGGGAAACCTAATAGCTTTGGTGGAATAACATGCAATCATATTGACATAACTGCATTGTAAACTATATATTATCACTGCCTGGGACTCACTAAGTAAATTATTATGCCCTTTTCTCCAAATGTAAAACCCAAAACTATAAAAACCTTGGAAGACAACCTAGGCAATACTATTCAGGGCTTAAGCATGGGCAAATCTTTCATAACAAAGATGCAAAAAGCAATTGCAACAAAAGAAAAAATTGACATCTGAGAACTAAATAAAGACTTTCTGTACAGTAAAAGAAACTCAACAGAGTAAACAGACAACGTACAGAATTGGAGAAAACGGTTGCAAAATATGCATCTGAAAAAGGTCCAATATCCAGCATCTATAAGAACTTAAACAGAGGGGCACGCCCAAGATGGCCAAATAGGAACAGCCCCAGCCTCCAACTTCCAGCATGAGCAACACAGAAGATGGGTGATTTCTGCATTTTCAACTGAGGTACCAGGTTCCTCTCACTGGGGTGTGTCAAACAGTTGGCGCTGGTCCATGGGTGCAACCCGACCAGGAAGACCTGAAGCAGGGCGAGGCATCGCCTCACCTGGGAAGCTCAAGGGGAAAGGGAATTCTTTTTCCTAGCCAAAGGAAATTGAGACACACAACACCTGGAAAATTGGGTAACTCCCACCCCAATACTGCACTTTACCAAGGGACTTAGTAAATGGCACACCAGGAGATTATATCCCACACCTGGCTCAGAGGGTCCCACACCCATGGAGCCTCCCTCATTGCTAGCACAGCAGTCTGAGATCTAACTGCAAGGCGGCAGCAAGGCTGGGGGAAGGGTGCCCACTATTGCTGAGGCTTAAGTAGGTAAACAAAGCTGCCAGGAAGCTCGAATTGGGTGGAGCCCACCAGAGCTCAAGGAGGCCAGCCTGCCTCTGTAGACTCCTCCTCTGAGGACAGGGCATAGCTAAACAAAAAGCAGCAGAAACCTCGGCAGAGGTAAATGCCCCTGTCTGACAGCTTTGAAGAGAGCAGTGGATCTCCCAGCATGGAGGTTGAGATCTGAAAACGGACAGACTGCCTGCTCAAGTGGGTCCCTGTTCCCTGAGTAGCCTAACTGGGAGACATCCCCCACTAGGTGCAGACAGACACTTCACACCTCACACAGTGGGGTACACCCCTGAGACGAAGCTTCCAGAGCAAGAATCAGACAGCAACACTCGCTGTTCAGCAATATTCTATCTTCTGCAGCCTCTGCTGCTGATACCCAGGCAAACAGGGTCTGGAGTGGACCTCAAGCAAACTCCAACAGACCTGCAGTTGAAGGTCCTGACTGTTACAAGGAAAACTAACAAACAGAAAGGACACCCACACCAAAACCCCATCAGTACATCACCATCATCAAAGACCAAAGGCAGATAAAACCACAAAGATGGGGAAAAAGCAGTGCAGAAAAGCTGGAAATGTAAAAAATCAGAGCGAAACTCCCCCTTCAAAGGAATGCAGCTCATCGCCGGCAATGGAACAAGGCTGGATGGAGAATGACTTTGACGAGTTGACAGAAGACTTCAGTCGATCAATCTTCTCAGAGCTAAAGGAGAAACTACATAACCAGCGCAAAGAAACTATAAACATTGAAAAAAGAATGGATGAATGGATAACTAGAATAATCAATGCAGACAAGACCTTAAAAGAACTGATAGAGATGAAAACCATAACTGGAGAACTACGTGACAAATGCACAAGCTTCAGTAACCAACTCAATCAACTGGAAGAAAGAGTATCAGTGATTGAGGATCAAATGAATAAAATGAAGTGAGAAGAGAAGTGTAGAGAAAAAAGAGTAAAAAGAAATGAACAAAGCCTCCAAGAAATATGGGATTATGTGAAAAGACCAAATCTACATCTGATTGGTGTGCCTGAAAGTGACGGGAAAAATGGAACCAAGTTGGAAAACACTCTGCAGGATATCATCCAGGAGAACTTCCCCAACCTAGTAAGGCAGGCCAACATTCAAATTCAGGAAATACAGAGAATGCCACACCACAAAAATACTCCCCAAGAAGAGCAACTAGAAGACACATAATTGTCAGATTCACCAAAGTTGAAATGAAGAAAAAAATGTTAAGGGCAGACAGAGAGAAAGTTCGGGTTACACACAAAGGGAAGCCCATCAGACTAACAACGGATCTCTCAGCAGAAACTCTCCAAGCCAGAAGAGAGTGGGGGCCAATATTCAACATTCTTAAAGAAAAGAATTTTCAACCCAGAATTTCATATCCAGCTAAACTAAGTTTCTTAAGTGAAGGAGAAATGAAATCCTTTACAGACAAGCAAATGCTTAGAGATTTTGTCACCACTAGGCCTGTCCTACAAGAGATCCTGAAGAAAGCACTAAACATGGAAAAGAACAACAGGTATCAGTCATTGCAAAAACATGTCAAAATGTAAAGTCCATTGATGCTAGGAAGAAACTGCATTGACTAGCAAGCAAAATAACCAGCTAATATCATAATGACAGGATCAAGTTCACACATAACAATATTAACCTTAAATGTAAATGGACTAAATGCCCCAATTAAAAGACACAGACTGGCAAATTGGATAAAGAGTCAAGACCCATCAGTTTGCTGTATTCAGGAGACCCATCTCACATGCAGAGACACACATAGGCTCAAAATAAAGGGATGGAGGAAGATCTACCAAGCAAACGGAAAACAAAAAAAAGCAGGGATTGCAATCCTAGTCTCTGATAAAACAGACTTTAAACCATCAAAGACCAAAAGACACAAAGAAGGCCATTACCTAATGGTAAAGGGATCAATTCAACAGGAAGAGCTAACTATCCTAAATATATATGCACCCAATACAGGAGCACCCAGATTTATAAAGCAAGTCCTTAGAGACTTACAAAGAGACTTAAACTCCCATAAAATAATAATGGGGTACTTTAACACCCCACTGTCAACATTAGACAGATCAACAAGACAGAAAGTTAACAAGGATATCCAGGAATTGAATTCAACTCTGCACCAAGTGGACCTAATAGACATCTACAGAACTCTGCACCCCAAATCAACAGAATGTACATTCTTCTCAACACCACATCACACTTATTCCAAAATTGACCACATAGTTGGAAGTAAAGCACTCCTTAACAAATGTAAAAGAACAGAAATTATAACAAACTGTCTCTCAGACCACAGTGCAATCAAACTAGAACCCAGGGCTAAGAAACTCAATCAAAACCACTCAACGACATGGAAACTGAACAACTCGCTCCTGAATGACTACTGGGTACATAACAAAATGAAGGCAGAAATAAAGATGTTCTTTGAAACCGATAAGAACAAAGATACAACATACCAGAATCTCTGGGACACATTTAAAGCAGTGTATAGAGGGAAATTTATAGCACTAAATGCCCACAAGAGAAAACAGGAAAGATCTAAAATAGACACTCTAACATCACAATTAAAAGAACTAGAGAAGCAAGAGCAAACACTTTCAAAAGCTCTCAGAAAGCAAGAAATAACTAAGATCAGAGCAGAACTGAAGGAGATAGAGACACCAAATATCCTCCAAAATATCAATGAATCCAGGAGCTGGTTTTTTGAAAAGATCAACAAAATTGATAGACCGCTAGCAAGACTAATAAAGAAAAGAGAGAAGAATCGAATAGATGCAACAAAAAATGATAAAGGGGATATCACCACCGACCCCACAGAAATACAAACTACCATCAGAGAATACTATAAACACTTCTACGCAAAAAAAAACTAGAAAACCTAGAAGAAATGGATAATTTCCTGGACACTTACACTCTCCCAAGAATAACCAGGAAGAAGTTGAATCCCTGAACAGACCAATAGCAGGCTCTGAAATTGAGGCAATAATTAATAGCCTACCAACCAAAAAAAGTCCAGGACCAGACGGATTCACAGTCAAATTCTACCAGAGGTACCAGGAGGAGTTGGTACCATTACTTCTGAAACTATTCCAATCAATAGAAAAAGAGGGAATCGTCTCTAACACATTTTACGAGGCCAGCATCATCCTGATACCAAAGCCTGACAGAGATACAACAAAAAAAAAGGGAATTTTAGACCAATATCCCTGATTAATATTGATGCAAAAATCCTCAATAAAATGCTGGCAAACTGAATCCAGCAGCACATCAAAAAGCTTATCCACCGTGATCAAGTGGGCTTCATCCCTGGGATGCAAGGCTGGTTCAACATATACAAATCAATAAACATAATCCAGCATATAAACAGAACCAAAGACAAAAACCACATGATTATCTCAATAGATGCAGAAAGGGCCTTTGACAAAATTCAACAGCCCTTCATCTAAAACTAGAAAGCTGAAACTGGATCCTTTCCTTACTCCTTATATGAAAATTAATTCAAGATGGATTAGAGACTTAACTGTTAGACCTAAAACCATAAAAATCCTAAAAGAAAACCTAGGTAATACCATTCAGGACATAGGCAGGGGCAAGGACTTCATGTCTAAAACACCAAAAGCAATGGCAACAAAAGCTGAAATTGACAAATGGGATCTAATTAAACTAAAGAGCTTCTGCACAGCAAAAGAAACTACCATCAGAGTGAACAGGCAACCTACAGAATGGGAGAAAATTTTTGCAATCTACTCATCTGAAAAAGAGCTAATATCCAGAACCTATAAAGAACTCAATCAAGTTTACAAGAAAAAACAAACAACCCCATCAAAAAGTGGGCAAAGAATATGAACAGACACTTCTCAAAAGAAGACATTCATACGCCAACAGACACATGAAAAAATGCTCATCATCACTGACCATCAGAGAAATGCAAATCAAAAGCACAATGAGAGACCATCTCACACCAGTTAGAATGCCAATCATTAAAAAATCAGGAAACAACAGGTGCTGGAGAGAATGTGGAGAAATAGGAACACTTTTACACTGTTGGTGGGACTGTAAACTAGTTCAACCATTGTGGAAAACAGTGTGACGATTCCTCAAGGATCTAGAACAAGAAATACCATTTGATCCAGCCATCCCATTACTGGGAATATACCCAAAGGATTATAAGTCATGCTGCTATAAAGACACATGCACACATATGTTTATTGCGGCACTATTCACAATAGCAAAGACTTGGAATCAACCCAAATGCCCATCAGTGACAGATTGGATTAAGAAAATGTGGCACATATACACCATGGAATACTACGCAGCCACAAAAAAGGATGAGTTCGTGTCCTTTGTAGGGACATGGATGCAGCTGGAAACCATCATTCGCAGCAAACTTTTGCAAGAACAGAAAACCAAATACCGCATGTTCTCACTCATAGGTGGGAATTGAACAATGAGATCACTTGGACACAGGAAGGGGATCATCACACACCAGGTCCTATTGTGGGGGAGGGGCAGGGAGTGATAGCATTAGGAGATATACCTAATGTAAATGACGAGGTAATGGGTGCAGCACACCAACATGGCACATGTTGTTACATATGTAACAAACCTGCACGTTGTGCACATGTACCCTAGAACTTAAAGTATATTAAAAAAAAAAGGGGGGGGGGAAGAAAAATTTAAAAAATGTAGGACAGGAAAATAAATAGTCACAAAGATTATTTGTTATAATTATAAAAAAAAAGAACTGAAACAAATTTATAAGAAAAAAACACAAACAACCCTATTAAAAAGTGGGCAAAGGACATGAACAGACACTTCTCAAAAGAAGACATACATGCAGCCAACAATCATATGAAGAAAAACTGAACATCACTGATCACTAGAGAAACGCAAATCAAAACACAATGAAATACCATCTCATACCACTCAGAATGGTGATTATTAAAGAGTTAAAAAATAACAGTTGCTGGTGAGATTGTGGAGAAAAAGGAATGCCTTTACCTTCTCAATGTTGGTGAGAGTGTAAACTAGTTCAACCATTGTGGAAGACATTGTGGTGATTCCTCAAAGACCTAAAGGCAGAAATACCATTCAATCTTGCAATTCCATTACTGGGTATATACCCAAAGGCATATAAATCATTCTAATATAAAGACACATGCACGTGTATGTTCATTGCAGCACTATTCACAATAGCAAAGATACAGAATCAACCTAAATACCCATCAGTGATAGACTGGATAAAGAAAATATGTTACATATGCACTTTGGAATACTATGCAACCATAAACAAGAACAACATTATGTCCTTTGCAGCGACATGGATGGAGCTGGATGCCATTACCCTTAGCAAATTAATGCAGAAACAGAAAACCAAATACCACATCTTCTCGCTTATAAGTGGGAGCTAAATAATGAGAACAAATGGACACATAGAAGGGAATAACATACACTAGGATCTATCTGAGGGTGGAGGGTAGGAGGAGGGAGAGGATCAGACAAAATAACTAATGGATACTAGGCTTAATACCTGGGCAATAAAAAATCTGTACAAAAAAACCCATGACACACGTTTACCTGTGTAACAAACCTGCACATGTACTTAAAATAAATGTATTTTTAATAACACAGACATGGAATATTAATTCAGTCACATGATATTATTATATCTAACCCCACCCCAATCCTAAAATCAACTAATCAATATGCATTTTGAGTTTCAGAAATCTGATAGAAAATTAGAAATGTATAAAATACTAAATCAGTACATTTGCTTGACACCCATCTAACCTGATTTACAATAAAGAAATTTATTTACCCAGTCATTGTGGCTCATGCTTGTAATTCCAGCACTTTGGGAGCCTGCAGTTGGAGAATTGCTTGACTTGAGCCCAGAGGGTTCCAGGTTGCAGTGAGCTATGGTCATGCTGCTGCACTCCAGCCTGGGTGACAGAGTGAGACTCTGTCTCAAAAAAAAAAAAAAAAAAAAGAAGAAGAAAAGAAAAGAAATATGTTCTATTTACATTTTACTAAGCTTTTGTTTCTACATTCTTATAACTCCTAACGTGAGAGGTACTTTTTGAACCTTTGACTCCTTAGCAGTCATTCTCCCTTTGCCCTTGTTTCTCACTAAAGAAACACACCTTGCCAATTCTCCAACTACATATTGGCAGCAGAGAACATGGGGGTATGCGTGTGACCAAGGCCTCACAGAAGAGACTGGCTCAAAGTCTGATACATGACTCAGGTCCACTTAAATGAAGTCGAATTTTCACTTAAGAAAATAGAAGTGCTATCTTTTCCATTAGATTTGAATCTGAAAGATATGACTTTGGTTCTTCTGAGGCTGTAGCACAACCAAAGAGAGTAACTCTGCAGCAATATCAGTAGGAAGAAAATACTACGTGGAACTGTGTAAGTTTTGAGTCATGATGTCATAGAAGCTGTTAAACCAGCTTTAGTTATATACTGGAATTTTCTGTGACATGAGATAATAACTTCCTCCTTCTGTTTTATCATTTGCTTACATCACTCTGAGTTAAGGTTTTTCTAATCAGTAACTAAAAAACAGCTCTATAATAATTCAAAAGCCATTTTAACTAAAGTTCCAGAGACTTAGTTTTTTACTCCATCTTTCTATTATTCTAGAAAAGATTAATTATTACTATATATTATTCTTCTAGTCTGACATATCTTTATGTGATTATGTTGTTCTGTGATTATTTTCATGAATAAAAATAAAGTTTTTCAATTTTATTATTTAATAAAATGTAATATATTAATACATACATCCTTTAAGAATAATTCAAAAATAATGCAAATTAATTCAACAAATAGTATTCATATATTACAAGATAAACAAGTCACCCGTTTGGCAGAATTCCTACTGATTTTAACTTTATTTTATGAGGTTTTTCTATTTTCCACAGAAGGAAAGGGCTGGAAAAATAATATAATGCAAAAATTATCTTTGTGATATGATTCCCTGAACTGAAGAAAAATTTTCCAGATAGACAAACCAAACCATATGATTAGCGTCCATACCATTTTTAGGGTGGTAATACATGCAGTGTGATTATGTTTTAATTTTTGAAAATTTAAAATACTGCTTTAAAAAGATTTAAAAAATAATGTTCTCTCAGTTTCCACATACAGTTTTCATTACCTAAAAGTAGGTGGCAAATATCTGTTATTATTTATTGATTGATCTGGCAAACTTGATTAATCTAGTAACAATAATGATTACCCAAAATAGAATTTTGTACACTCACAAAGTTTTCACCAAATTATACGTTTTTGATTTTTAAAACACAATCAATTTAAGTTACTAATTGCCAAATAAGCGCCTTGTAAGAAGGAAATTACTATATAATGATACTCACACCCTACTATTCAAAGAAATTCAGAGGCAACTTACATCCCCCATAGGTGTAGGATAATTAGTGACATGCCCATGAAAAGCTACCTAACAGTGCCATCTGGTGGACAGAATGTATAGTGATTGTATCTGGATATATGTCATGTCTGAACTTTTTTTTTGGTATTAACTTTTATTTTAAGTGCTAGGGTACATGTGCAGGATATGCAGGTTTGTTAAACAGGTAAACGTGTGCCATGGTGGTTTGCTGCACAGATCAACCCATCACCTAGGTATTAAACCCAGCATCCATTAGCTATTCTTCCAAATGCTCTTCCTCCCCACGCCCTCTCAGCAGAACCCAGTGTGTGTCGTTCCCCACCATGTATCCACATGATCTCATGTCTGAACATTTTTTAACTTAAAAAAAAAAAACCTGACACTTCATGACATTTTAGCTTTCAGTATAATGTGACAAATGCAATTTTATTAACAGTATTACATTTGTTTAAGCAATTTAAAATTTATACTAAGAAATAGAATTATTCCCTCCTTTGCTCAGTTGTACGTGTATACTAGATGAAGAACATGTCACATATGACTCATTTTTTGTCATCTAACTCTATTTTTGCCCACAGAATTTATAACTCCTTGGCATCTCTCTCCCCAATAACATAAACTGCTTGAGAGGAGAATCAGCTTTTGTCAATGTCCATCAGTAATTTCCACAGTGTTCAGTCCAAGAGGTACATTGGTTATATCCCCATCCTTAAAGAAGGACCTAAACCGTACTAAATAAGTACTTGTAAAATGAATGAATGAATGAATGAATGAATGAATGAATGAATCAATATTGTGTTAAATTCTAGGCATTGCTTCATTTGAAAGGCCCATATAATATGGTAGAGTACATTCATAGGGGTGGCCAGTATTGTCATATTCAGCCCTGACAGATAAGATGTATCTTAAGTCATTATGAAAGTTGAATGTTATACAAGAAGACTGAAGTCATTGCCATTTCATGGTTAACAGATGTATACAAGAGGTTTGATTTATTCTCAAGGACACAAAGAGTATAATTTAAAACAATGGGAGGAAGCAACATGAAAGTAACTTGCTGCTCAATGTGAGGAAAATTTTCTAAGAAGCAGTTTTTTGAAAATGAAATAAACTGCCTTCAAAAATTTAAGACTCTCCACTGATGAAGCTATTCAAGTGAATTCTAATTAGTTATTGATTTAGGATGCATACAGATAGTATTGATTTTGAATTATTTGTTAGATTATTTAAGACACATCTATGACATAACACAGCATCTTTTGCATTTGAAGTATTAAACACTTAAGTTACTTAAGAGCACACCTAAAATTTAAATCTCAGGGTTTTTTATTCTTATCTGGTTGTCATTTCCCATTTTTAGGTAGAATATGGTTTCCAATCTTTTGGTGGATTATTTATATGCATGAATGCTATAATTCAGACAATTATAATTAAACACTTCTTTAAGGATAATTAATTTCTGTCCCATAATCATCTGATACTTATTATCAAGACTAAAATTATTTTATTTAATTAAACTTGACACCAAGAATATCCACCACTTTAAGAGATACCTTTAAAATTTAAAACATGATTTCTCACTTAATGTAACTCCCCCCGCTCTGTGGGATACGAGAGTCTGAGAAATGTAAAACAAATAATTTGAATCATGACTTAATTATTGGGTGTCTAAAATTAGCCTCAATTAGGAAGTATAAAATATTTTATTTTTTTATCAACAGTTAGCAACTGCCTTGTTTTCCTTCTAATTACTCTGAATAGATAAGTAGAAAGACAATATTGCACTGTTTTCGGTAGGTGGCAGTTTCAGCATTCTCACCATTTTAATCTTTTTTTCATATTTACCAATTTTATTCATCATAGTCAGGGAATTCCTTCCCACAATTATTTTCCTAGAGTTATCCCTAGCATGACAAGAGGCAAAGTTTTTTAAAGATGCTGAGTATAGTAGATGTCTTTGGGAAAACTTGGACAAGGATATTTTTTGGTAGCTATTCCTCAAATCCTGTGTGTACTCAATTGCTATGATAAGTTGCTTGTGATGTAATTTGATATTTATTTCATATAAAGTTCAATGGACATTAATGGTAATATTATTTCATTATTCTGTTATGTGGCTGCTCTGGTTAAATAATAATGCATTATACCACATAGTGTCTAATATAATTCAAACCAGAACTATTCAATCTTATCAACAGTAGCCATAAGGCAATAAATGAATATAATATCTATACATCTGATGTGAGCTGAAGGAAATAAAAATAAGAGTTTTTTAAATGGACAAAGGGAAGATTGCAACATGTTTATTTGCCTAATATCTTCTTTGAACTTTTCAATAAAATCTTGGTAGTATCCTAAGAGAAATTATTTAAATTGGTTTCTGCAATTCAAACTGAGTTTAAAAATATTTAAAATGCCAGGGAATTGGGTAAATTACCATTTACATTTTATAATTAATTTTTCTAGAAGTAAGAGAAACTATAACACAAATATGTCCATAGAGAAGGGAAATAGTTTTAGGAAGATATTTTTCCTCATTTATTCTTTGTTGTGTCTATTAAACCTAACAAACAATTAAGATAGCACTTTCACTGAAGGAATAATAAATGTAAATTAATTTAACACTAACTTCTAGGTATTCAACAATGTAAAATGGGGTAAACTAGAAGCTATAAATTACACTTTCAAAAAGATTTAGGAAAAAAGAGAGAGAGAGAGAATTGTGGTTAAGGGCAGATGTAATTCTCCATAGAAGGAATAAGAAAATTGCATTTGCAGATATATTAAAGTTACTTTTAACATATGGACTCTTTAAGAATTAACCTAATAATGTTGACATCCACCCAACAGATTCTTATGGGGGATGAGTGTGTGTGTGTGTGTGTGACAAGTATGAAAATATAAAGGAAATGCTAGTATTTTACCCTATATTGTGAACATTTAATGTATTACTTAAAGCTGTTTCAAGCTTGAGTTGCACTGTAATCATTTATCTAAGGAATTTCTTAAGGTTATTTTTAATTTTGTTCCTCACTATATTCACTTTTTAATAGGGCCCAACGAGACTGATTAAAATTATGAGTTATTTTATGCGGACTTTATTTTAGGTAATTCATAGCAGGATACAAAAGTTTCATTCCACCAGTGGGAATCATCTGATTACTCTGGAGCAACCTATAGCTAATTATGGCAAAACCAGATTAATTTGTATACTTGAGAAATGAACTTCCCTATACCCAATTATACTTGAGACCAGCGGGTCTCATCTTCACATTAACCTTCTCAAAGGCACAAATCTCTCTTAGGTCTCCCCCTAACTGACACACTAAACTGTGAAAATAAAGTATCCGTTTAAGCACCCAGAGGGACTCAAGCTATGTGGAAACCATCGGAGTAGAGCTGGCTCCAAACATGCTACTCTAAGAATGACTTCATCTTTAATTTAACATATTTGTGTAAATATTCTCCCAGGACAAAGATGATTAATGACAACAATTAGGAGTTCCACGTAAGTTTCTGATTAGTCTCCAGGGTTTGTTACAATCGAGATGTAAATTTCTGTTAACGGTAGATTCCAGAAGGCACCCTAGACAATTTACACGAAAAATATATATCAGAAAGATTTTCTTCTCTTCCATAATTAAAATGAGACTCTTTTCTAAAAAAAAGTTCATCAGAAAGTTTCCTCATCAATTTCGTGAATTCTCAGGATTGGAGGGCAAAAAACTAGTTATTAAGAAATATTTTTCTCTTATCTAATCTAAACATGGGCAAAGTGTTACAAAGAAAAAAGCATGGAATTTGGAATACAGAGAGTTGTATTATACTGGCGAATTTATACAAACAAGAAGTACGGACACGGACTAATCATTTTACATTTTGTGGAATTCTTGTTTTAAAAGTCTTAAAAATTCCACCCTTATATCGCAGAATCTTTTAAAACTAAGTTAAATAATTCTAACTAATGCAACTCTATTTCCTATTCCATTCCCCAGGTTGCACCATAATCAGCTCAAATGACCATGTACCTATCTTATTTATTCATTCATTTTCTGAAGCAAGCAACTTGCAATTTATTGGCCTGTAACATTGCTCAGTAATAAAAATTTGATAGAACTAGACACTTTAGTAGAAATAAAACTATCGGCCGGGTGCAGTGGCTCACGCCTGTAATCCCAGCACTTCGGGAGGCCTAGGCCAGCGGATCATCTGAGGTCAGGAGTTCAAGACCAGCCTGGCCAACATGGTGAAACCCCATCTCTAGGCATGATGGCGAGTGCCTGTAATCCCAGCTACTGGGGAGGCTGAGACGGGAGAATAGCTTGAATCCGGGAGACGGTGGTTGCAGTGAGCCGAGATCGTGCCCCTGCACTCCAGCCTGGGCGGCTGAGCTAGACTCCATCTCAAACAAACAACAACAAAAAAAAACTATCATAAATTGAGGGGTACACGTGCAGGTTTGTTATATAGGTAAATTGTGTGTAAGAGGGGTTTGGTACACAGATTATTTTGTCACTTAGATGATAAGTGTAGTCTCTGCTAGGTAGTTTTTAATTTTATTTATTTATTTTTGAATTTTTTATTTCCATATTTTTTGGGGAACAGGTGGTATCTGGTTACATGAGTCAGTTCTTCAGTGGTGATTTGTGAGATTTTGGTGCATCCATTTACTAAGCAGTATATATTGAGCCCAATTTGTAGTCTTTTATCCCTCACCCCTCCCACCCTTTTCACCAAGTTCCCAAAGTCTCTTATTTCATTCTTATGCCTTTGCATCATCATAGCTTAAGACCCACTTATAAGTGAGAACATCCTATCTTATTTTGGAGGGGGAAAAAAATCCAAAACAAAAGACTTATCAATTCCGTTAAATTTCTCATTCTAGTCTCACAATCCTGGCTGTCAATCACATCATCATTGTTAAATAAGTCTTCAAAAATAGCCATATTTTTCTTCTTCTTGGTGCAATACACAACTAAAAAAAGCAGTAATGAAAATGTATCATTATAAACAGCATGGCAAAATATGTGTTAACTTTATTAAATAAAAGGAGGAATTGACTATAATAAAAATCGTATTAGAAAATATCTACATGTGCCTCTCATTGGCAACAGAACAAGTGGAAAAAATTAATAAGGAAATGTAGAAAATAGGAAAATTCAAAGAGATTTTATTACTTGAATATTAAACAATTTACCATACAAACCAAAAACTTCCCCAAAATATCAATTAAAATTATTAATTTAGTCACACATTATGATAAAGTAACACTTATGAAACTATGTGGTAAAGACTGAATTTTCTGAAAAAATTATAATAAAACAGAAAAATAATTACAAAACTAGAAAAAAGGAAAAGAGAACTAACAAATTTAAAAACAAAAACAAAACCTAAAAAACTCTTGAATCCAGTAGCAAATAAAATCTGCAATTTTGTATAATTATGAAATAATGTTACATAGTAACATGTATAAAATTATGGAAAGAAGATATGCCAATACTGAAAATAATATACATTTTAAATGCTTTTATTTTACAAAATTAAAATAAGCTAAATATTGAATTCGGGAAAAGAAAATAATAAAAGCAAGAATAGGGAAAAGCTTCACTTTCCATATTAATGAACCATTTATTTCTCATAAGTATATATATCCTCATGTTGTCCTGAGTCCAATTATCTTATGTTGCAGATGGAAGGCAAAGTACCAAAGTCGAAAGGTACAGTGAACAAGGCAATATACGCCCTAGTGGTACAGTATAACAACAAAATTGCAGAAGCTGAAATAAGATTTATACATGTACTTTTTAAAATGTTTACTTTTATTTTAAGTTTCGGGGTACATATGTAGGATGTGCAGGTTTGTTACATAGGTAAACGTGTGCCATGGTGATTTGCTGCACCTATCAACCCATCACCTAGGTATTAAGGCCCACATGCATTAGCTACTTTTCCTAATAGTCTCCCTCCCCCAACTCCACCCCAGGACACTGACAGGCCCTAGTATGTGTTGTTCCCCTCCCTGTGCCTACGTGTTCTCATCTTTCAGCTCCCACTTATAGATGAGAACACGAGGTGTTTGGTTTTCTGTTTCTGCGTTAGTTTGCTGAAGATGATGGCTTCCAGCTCCATCCATGTCTCTGCAAAGAACATCATCTCATTTCTTTTTATGGCTGCATAGTATTACATGGTATGTATGGACCACTTTTTCTTTATCTGGTCTATCATTGATGGGCATTTGGGTTGATTCCATGTCTTTGCTATTGTGAATAGTGCAGCAATGAACATATGTGTGCACGTATCTTTGTAATAGAATGATTTCTATTCCTTTGGGTATAAACCCAGTAATGGGATTGCTAGGTCAAATAGTATTTCTGCTTCTAGATCTTTGAGGAATCACTGCACCATCTTCCACAATAGTTGAGCTAATTTACATTCTCATCAACAGTGTAAAAGCGTTCCTATTTCTCTGCAACCTCACCAGCATCTGTTGTTTCTTGATTTCTAAATAATTGCCATTCTGACTGGTGTGAGATGGTATCTCATTGTGGTTTTGATTTACATTTCTCTAATGGTCAGTGATGTTGAGCTTTATTTCATGTTTGTTGGCTGAATGAATGTCTTCTTTTGAGAAGAGTCTGTTCATGTCATTTGCCCACTTTTTAATTGGGTGGTTTTATTTTTCTTGTAAATTTGTTTAAGTTCTTTGTAGATTCTGAGTATGAGACCTTTGTCAGATGGACAGATCGCAAAAATTTTTTTCCACTCTGTAGGTTGCCTGTTTGCTTTGATGATAGTTTCTTTTGGTGTGCAGAAGCTCTTAGTAGCCAAATCATGAATGAACTCCTATTCACAATTGCTACAAAGGGAATAAAATATCAAGGAATACAGCTAACAAGGAAAGTGTAGGACCTCTTCAAGGAGAACTACAAACCACTGCTCAAGGAAATCAGAGAGGACACAAACATATGGAAAAACATTACATGCTCATGGATAGGAAGAATCAATATCGTGAAAATGGCCATACTGCCCAAAGCAATGTATACATTCAATGCTCTTCCCACTAAACTCCCATTGACATTCTTCACAAAATTAGAAGAAGCTATTTTAAAATTCATTTGGAACTAAAAAAGAGCTTGTATAGCCAAGACAATCCTAAACAGAAAGAACAAAGCTAGAAACATCAGGCTACTAGACTTCAAACTATACTACAAGCTGACAGTAACCAAAACAGCATGGTACTGGTACAAAAACATGCACATGGAACAATGGAACAGAATAGAGAGCTCAGAAATAAGAACACACATCTACAACCATCTGATCTTTGACAAACTTGACAAAAACAAGCAATGGGGAAAGGATTCCCTATTTAATAAATGGTGCTGGGAGCACTGGCTGGTCATATGCAGAAAACTGAAATTGGACCCCTGCCTCACACCTTATGCAAAATTTAACTCAAGACAGATTAAAGACTTAAATGTAAATCCCAAAACTGTTCAAACCCTAGAAGAAAATCTAGGCAATACCATTCATGACATAGGCACAGGCAAAAATTTTATGACAAAAATCGCCAATAGTAATTGCAACAAAGGCAAAGATTTTTATATTTTTATTGCTGTTTTTAAATAATTTCATACAGTTAATAAGGAATGTGTTTTGTATCTTGAAAATACCTAATTCCTCATAAAGATTTTCTATTTATTTATTTATAAATGTATGAATACATTTCTTTATTCAATTATTTATTTCGTTATGTGTCACTTACACATAGAAGCCAGCTAGAGGGGATCCCACAGGCCAAACTTAGGAAAACTTGAGCATCAAGATTGACGATAAAATAGTGTAACCACCTGAATAATATAGGATGTCATTTTATACTGATCTACTTTATTACTTCATCTGTATTTGCTTACTTATTTAATTTCAAAATAAATAATGTTTCACTTTGTATATGACAATTCTAGCAGAAACATCTGCATAAAGGGGTTAAATGAGAATTTTCAAGGACATGACAGAATGAATTCATGTGCCACCCACTATGATACAATGAGAAGATAGTATCGCTTCTGTGATAGTCCTGCAAAAGGTGTGTAAAGTGAATCTAATCATAAGGTCACTGCAGACAAACCCAAATTAATGAATATTTTATAAAGTACCTGGTCAATGATCTTAACATTTTTCAATGTCAGAAAAGTTAGAAAGACAAAGAGACTGTTCCATACTGAAAGAGAATAAAGAGAAATGCCAACTGGATGCAGTATCTGCTTCTAATACACTCTTTTATAAAAACTTATATAAAAGTGTATTATTGGGAAATTTGAGGCAACTTGAATAGAGTCGAAGGTTTAGATGGTAATAATGTTATAATATTGGTTTCCTGATTTTCATGGTTGTATTAAGGATTATGTAGGAGAATATACTCTGCTAAAAAATAATCATTGAAATTTTGGGGGATGATGGTGCAGTGATTTATTATAATTTTATTTTGCCTCAGCATCCATTTTGAATATAAGTTTAACTTTTGTACCAGAAGCAGAGCTCAGCCACCCTTGCCACAGTATCCAGTTCTATAGCTCCTCCCAGTTTGTCAATGTGATTAATCCAAATATCTGCCTGTAATTGGAACAACACAGTAAAGGTTGCTACCTGGGCATTAGAACTAGAACATCATACCCAAATGACCCAAGCTGGTGTCCAGACTCAAGAATTTAGGGGCATCTTTCCCACCTAGCATTGGGTCAATATTACAGAAAAATTCAACAACTGTAAATATAAATGTCTCTAGTAACTGAACATAAAATGCATGAAGCAAAAACTGACGAGCAAAAGAGGAAAATAATTAAAATCACAATAACAGATAGGGACTATAACATGCCTTTCTTATTAAAATATAAAACAAATAGAAAAAAAATCAGTACTAATATAGAAGAGCCAAATGATAGTATCAACTACTTTAGTCTGATATTTGTAGAATACTGCATTCAACAACTGAATTCTTTCAACAGCAACACTATTTTAAATTACACATAGAATGCTGAATAAAACAGACAATATCCTAAGCTATATACAAATTTTAGTACATTTCAAAAGAATTAAATATTTCAGAGTATGTTTTTCTATCACACTACATTTAATTAGAAACTTTTTTAAAAGGATAGGTCAAAACAAGAACTTTAAAAAGTAATTAAAATAAATTAAATATTGAAAAAATTACATCAGAATTACTTAGATGAAGCTAAAGCAAGGCTTAAAGAGAAATTTATCACAATTACTGAATAAATAAAATAAAAAGACAAATCTGAATATAACTGAGCTTCTATATTAAGAAACTAGAAAAAAATAAGAAGAAAGAAAATGCGGCCGGGCGCGGTGGCTCAAGCCTGTAATCCCAGCACTTTGGGAGGCCGAGGCGGGTGGATCACGAGGTCAGGAGATCGAGACCATCCTGGCTAACATGGTGAAACCCCGTCTTTACTAAAAATACAAAAAACTAGCCGGGCGAGGTGGCGGGCGCCTGTAGTCCCAGCTACTCGGAGGCTGAGGCGGGAGAATGGCGTGAACCCGGGAGGTGGAGCTTGCAGTGAGCCGAGATCGCGCCACTGCACTCCAGCCTGGGCGACAGAGCACGAGACTCCGTCTCAAAAAAAAAAAAAAAAAAAAAAAAAAAAAAAAAAAAAAAAAAAAAAAAGAAAGAAAATGCAAAATAAGCAGAAGGAAGGCAACAAGATAAGAGCAGGTGAAAGATAACAGTAGACATCACTGAAATTTTTAAAAAGTAGAGAAAATTATTACATACAAAAAACTATATGAAAACATCAGTAAAAATTGACAAAAATCTAAACCAATTGAAGATGAAATAAAGAGACCACAAATTAACCAATATCAAGAATAAGATGGCATCACTACAGATCCACAGATATTAAAAGGCTATTAGGGACTACTAAAAACAGTGCCAAAAAAGTTCAGTGACATAAATGAAATAAAATAAAATAATCCCTTAGAAGATAAAATCCTCCCAATTTACTCAAAAAGGAATAAATACTTAACATTCTAGGAAGATAGTAGATTAGAAAGTATCCAAAATCGATCTGTCTTCCTACCTAGACAATCATTGCATTGTCACAGTCTATCTGATTTTAAGCATTTTGAAACACTGGAGCCTATTAAAGCCTTGCAACTTCCAGGGAGAAGGCTTGGATGGTGAATTATGGTTATTTCTGGTCACTTGCAGCTCTTAGCACGGTAGTAGCTAGCTACCTATCTCCTACTCCTCAGTCCATGGCAGGCAGCTCTGCATGTGTTCCTGGAGCAACATACACACAATTTGCAGGAGCCAGAGTAGGCAAAAAGAACTCTGCTCCAAATAGCCAAGATCTGTGCTCTAATTACTAAAAGCTGCCTCTGATCACAGAGGCACAGACAAAGAAACATGGCCATTGTTGTTGCACTTCCCTTGCTGGTGGCAAGCTCCTCCTCTCTGCATAAAGTGACTTCCAGAAGAGTTGAAGTACCAGGATCCTTTCTCTTTTCATTCTGTAGTTGATTTTCTGTTTTTTCTCTTTTGGGGGGCCAGATCAGGATGACTATGACATTCCAAAGCAAGGGCATACATGAGGGAAATTAAAAATTCACCACAGATGTTCAGGGTGAGGTGCAGGCTCAATGAAAATCTGAGAAAACCTTAATTTTGTACCTCAGGCTAATCATTGGCACTAAGACAACATAAAACAATCAAAAAAGCAAAAACAAAATAAAACATATACAACAACAGCAACAAAATCTGGGTAAAGGGAAGAATCTGATTTCTAGAGTTAGAACATTAGATTCAAATGTTTAGTTTTCAACACTAAAAAAAATTACAAGGCATAAAAGAGACAGGAAAGTATGGCGTATTCAAAGGGGAAAGAAAGAAAGCAACAGAAACCTTCTTGAAAACAACATGATAGCAGATCTACTAGATAAAGACTGTAAAACAACTGTCTTAAAGATATTCATCAAGCTAAAGAAGAAATGGAGAAAGTCAAGAAAATAATAGATGAACAAAATTAAAATGTCAATAAAGAAATGGAAAACCAAAAGAGATCAAAAAGAAATTCTGGGGCTAAAAAGTAAAATTAAAATGAAAAAAATCACTAGAGGGATTCAAAGGTATATTTGAGCAGGCAGAAGAAAAAATCAGCAAATTTAAAGGTAGAGCCATAAAAATTATTCAGTCTGAGAAATAAGAAAATAGACTGAAGGAAAGTAAAAAAAAATCCTAAAGAACCTGTGGCACACTAGTAAGCAGACAAACATATGCATTATGGGAGTTCCAGGAGGAGAAGATAGAAAGAGGCAGAGAGAATATGCAAACAAATAATGGCAAAAAACCCCAACTTTGGTGAAAAACATGAATATAAACATGTAAGATGCTCAACAAACTCCAAGAAGAATGAATTCAACTGAGGAATGTTATAATCAAGCCATTGAAAAACATTGTCAAAGAAGAATTTTGAAATCAACAAGAGAGAAGGGGCTAGTCACTTAAAAGTTATACTTAATAAGATTTTAAGACTTTTCATCAGAAACTTTGGAAGTCAGAAAATGGTGGGTTGATATATTCAAAGTGCTAAAAGATTTTTTTTAAACTATTGTCAATCAAGAATCATATGTCTGGTAAAATTATCTTTCAAAAATGAGAGTGAAATAAATATATTTCCAGAGAATAAAAGCCAATGAAGTTTGTAACCACTAGAACTGCCCCTGCAAGAAATGCTAAAGTGCTGAAATAAAAGGACACTTGAGAGTAATTCAAAGCCATATAAAAAGGTAAAAATCTCAGTAAAGGTAAATACATGGGAAATTATAAAAGCTAGTATTATTGTAACAATGGTGTGTAACTCCACTTTTTGTTTACTACATGATTCAAGAGAATAATATATTAGAAAAGTGTTTAAGAGGTCAATGCATTAGAAAATCATTAGTTTATTTTTTGGAAACACAATGTATAAAAATGATGTATAAAAATTTTATGATGTCAGCAACTGAAAGGTGTGGAGATGGATCTGTTAAAGAAGCTGAGCTTTTGTATGTTATTGAATGTGTGTGTTATTGAAGCTGGCATAAATTTAAATTAGCTGGTATAAATATTAAAAGTTTAGCATATTAGAGTTAATTCCCATGGTAACCACAAAGAATATAGTTAAAGAATATACATGAAAAAGAAACGGGAAAGGAATGTAAATGTTTCAGTAGAAAAAAGAAAAAAAGCTAAACACCAAAAAGAAGTACTGCAGGAAATATAGGATTTTTAAAAACTATAAGGCATATAGAAATAATAAAGTAACAGAAATAAGCCCATTCTTGTTGGTAATTACTTTAAATGTAAATGATTAAACTCTCCAATCAAAAAATAGACACTGATGGAATGGAAAGAAAAAATTCAATTTTTATGAAACAAAAGTGGTTTGCTGCTTGATGCACTAAAAGCCAATACTATGACACCAGGTTTTTGAGAAAAGAAAAGCTTTACATTGCCAAGTTGACTCATAAGGAGATAGGAGTTGAGCTCAAGTCTTCCTCCCTGTGCTGGCTTTAAGGCAGTAATTTCATTAGAAAAGGTTTAGGGTGTTAATTCTGAAATTAGCAGGTGATTGATGAAAGGAAAGAGGAGGTCTGAAAAGTCCTTTGGTATGTGCAGTTATCTCTTCATACTACCTCATGCATTGCATATGCAAATTCAGGGGGAGTTAGTATAAAACATGCAGTGGAAATTAAGGCTGTAACATCAGCAAGCTCATTATGTGCAAACTCTAGTTGGCCACTGATATGGT
The DNA here is from genome assembly GCF_003255815.1 of Theropithecus gelada. Classification (NCBI taxonomy): domain Eukaryota; kingdom Metazoa; phylum Chordata; class Mammalia; order Primates; family Cercopithecidae; genus Theropithecus; species Theropithecus gelada. Next base: position 14,317,345 of record NC_037679.1, on the reverse strand, counting down.
TTGGCTGTGTCCCTACCCAAATCTCATCTCGAATTGTAGCTCCCATAATTCCCATGTGTAGTGGGAGGGGCCTGGTGGGAGATAATTGAATTGTGGGGGCGGTTCCCCCATACTGTTCTTGTGGTAGTGAATAAGTCTCGTGAGATCTGATGGTTTTATAATGGGGAAACCACTTTTGCTTGCTGGTGCCTTTTGCCTTCCACCATGATTGTGATTCCGCTCCAGCCATGTGGAATTATGAGTCCATTAAACCTCTTTTTCTTTATAAATTACCCCATCTCAGGTATGTTTTTATGAGCATCCTGAAAATGGACTAATACAGCCATCTTGGTTCCAACTGACTTCGTAAGTTTTTTCTTTATCTTACAAGTGGAGAGAGTTTCAGCATTTCATCAAGTTTATTTTCTTATCTGCTATACTGAAAACACAGTAATTTCTATTAATTATTAGTTTCTTGCTTTTGGGGCACAGTTTTAGTAAGTTCTTTCTTTTCTTATCTGCTGTGCAGTAAGCCCAAGAATTTATTCATTTTTTAACCCCTTGAGGTATGGTTCACAACTATATACTTTCCTACAAGGAACTCACTTTAGATCTAAAAAGAGAAATAGATTAAAAGTGAAAGGATAGAAAAGTAATCAAAAGAAGGCAAGAGTGGCTCCACTAACATCAGAAAAACAGACTTTAAATTTTTAAAAATAACAAGAAAAAATGAGGACATAATATATCAATAAAAGTTTTAATACCACAAGAAGATAAAACAATTATAAATATTCACACACTTAATCACAGACCATCAAAATATATGAAGCAAAAATTGATAAATGAGGGAGGAGTCCTGGGAAATCTCACATATGTTCAGAATATGGAATTTAACCACCTAGTTTTGGTATAAAACCACTCATCTTCTGTACATTATGTCTCCAAGTCTAGAAACCTTCTGCTTTACACTTTCTGGGAGGTAAACCTCAAATCTTCTACAGTATGGAGAAGTATCCAGCATCAAGAAGTGGAGGAAGGATCCAGACAGAAATAGCATATTTATAAAGAGAGTTCTTGAAAATTATGAGGATCATAAATCACAAAATAAATGCAACCTAAATAAGCTGTAAGTTTATTTCTCTTTCAACAAATTGAAGTATTAAGGAAAAAGGGTGGAGATTATCCAATGGCTCTATATTGATCAACCTGCCCCTTCTAGTGTGTTCCTTTACATCCTTCAACAAGGGGATACTACCTTGTGATTAACTGCAAATATCAACCTGATATTTGCCAGCTCATCCTTACAAAGAGGTAGAATTTACATATACTTCTCCATATTTTGAATCTAGTGTAGCCTTGTGATTTACATTGATTTCTTATAATGTGGTAACAATAATGTTTCCTCTTTTTATATTTGCAGATTGAATTTTCTGAAATTTTATTAAGAATTATTGTATCTATATTCATAAGAGATGGATATGTTTTCAAAGTAATGTTGGCCTTATGATGAGTTTAGATATATTATTTCTAATATATCACTGGGAGTGTTATATATTATTTCTAGTGTAACTCTGGAAGAGAGTATAATTGGGTTTTCTAAAAACACACCACTTAATGACCCAAAATATCAAATATTTAGTAATAAATCTGACTAATGTGTAAGCTTTGTACAGTTAAAAAAAAAAAGTCAGCAAAATGAAAAGACAAGCCACAGGCTGAAAGGAAATTTTTGCAAAGTCATATATGATAAAGGACTGTTACCAAAATATACAAAGAACTCTTAAAACTCAACAATATGAAAGCAAATAACTCAGTTTTAAAAATAGGCCACAGAGCTTAACAGACATGCAAAAAAATAGCCAAATGTCAAATAAGCATATGAAAAGATGCTCTGCATCAAACGTCATCAGGGCAATGCAAACTAAAATAACAATGATACTACTACACATCTATTAGAATGGCCAAAATCCAGAGCCCTGGCAATGCAAAATACTGGTGAGGATACAGGGCAACAAGCATGGTCATTTAATTTTTATGGAAATGCAAAACAGCATGGCCACTTTGAAAGACAGGTTAGCCTTATCTTACAAAACTAAATTAACTATTACAATGTGACCCAGCCATCACACTGCTTGGTATTCACCCAAAAGAATTGAAAACTTATATCCACACGAAAACCTATGCCCTGATATCTGTAACACGTTTTTCATACTTACCGAAACAGAAGCAATCAAGATGCTCTTCAGTAGGTGAATGGATAAAGTGTAGTACATTTAGACAATAGAATATTATTCAACACTATACCCCAGATTGAGTTTTCTTTCCTAGGGCTTCGACTCAAAGCTTGGAATTGAGTTTGGGACAAAAGAACTGCTTTGACGGGTTGCATGGGCACTTTATAAGCCAAATGCTAAGGTGAAGCTGTGGAACTGAGTCCTCCTCCAACAAGGGAGAGAAAAGGGTGTCTTGCGAACTGGGGTCCTGGCCTAGTATAATGTCTTCTCAAAGGAAAAAAAGTCTCTGGCATAGAGAAGCCCCTTCTACTTGCAGGAGCATGTTATTAGGTTGGTGCAAAAGCATTTGTGGTCCCCATCATTCTAAGTAATGTCAAATAGCACAAGTACTTTTGCACCAACCCACCAACTCCTGACCTGGCGGAGAAAAGAAAAAATACAGCTTAAAGTGCAGGGATGTGTTAAGTGCTGACGGGGTGAAGAAAAGAAAAGAAAACCTCTTAAGTACAGAGCTGGAGAGACGTTTTGGGGAAGAATCTCCTGTTATGTAAATGTGTTCCTCCAACAGGGAGAGAAATTTTAGTTGCTGTTGGACTGGAGAGAAACTTTTCATTGCTGCTGGGAATGCTGGCCAGCTTGCTGTGTGGAGCCCTTGGGCCAGGTGCCCTAGCCCCAGCTGGGAGGGGAGGTGGGCAGGGAGTCACCACTCACCTGTCTGTCTTGCATGCATGCCTGTGACCATTGGGGTGGGAGTGGAACAACCCCAATATTGTAAAAGAAAAGATAGGTGCCATTACAATCCCCCCAAAAGAAGGAAAATGCCATAGAAAAGACTGGGTTGGATTGAGGTTGACATTCCCAACCTCCAGGAACAACGGGAGTGGAGGGTCACAGTTTTCTCTACTTTCAGAAGATGTCTGAGGGCAAGAAAAAGCTGAGAAACAAAAGGGAAAGAGGTTTGGGGAGGGATTTTTGCATTTGATTCACCCTTCCTCATGTCCCGATACAGGCCACCAAAATGATGCAGGATATTTTGCTCCTTAGTTTAGTTAAAATCCAGGTTCTTTTCTCACAACCAGGAAAAATTAGGTACATGGACACCTTGAAGGGTGAGGAGGGCAGATTTATTTTAGGCAAAAAGAAAACTCTCAGCCAAGAAAAAGGGGATCCTGCCAACAGGTTCACACCTCACAGACTGAATACCAGGCCACCACACTCAAGCTGAAGAGGCAAGCCTCCTCCTCACTACATAAGGCACGAATTTCCTGTGGCTCCACCCATTCTCCCAGTGCCCAGGCAGCCCCTTAGTTTATGGCAGGCATGCCCAGACAAGACCCTGGGCAGGTTCCCTCATCTGCACAAAAGCATCTGATATAAACAATTATGGGTTGTGTCGAAGATTCAAGGAAGATAAGGGGACCCTCTTTTTGGTAGATCTTTTTGGTATAAATTTAAAAATTTATACAACATATTACATATATATGCAAACAACCAAAATAGCCAAAATGATTTCAAAAAGAACAAAATTGAAGGCATCAAACCTCTTGATTTTAACAAAACTTAAAAGGCTACGGTAATTAAGATAAGGTGAAACTGACATCAAGAGACACAAACAGACCAAAGGAAAAGACAGTCCATTAAAAAAGCAATTTAGGGCCGGGCACGGTGGCTCAAGCCTGTAATCCCAGCACTTTGGGAGGCCAATATGGGTGGATCATGAGGTCAGGAGATCGAGACCATCCTGGCTAACATGGTGAAACCCCGTCTCTATTAAAAAATACAAAAAACTAGCCAGGCGAGGTGGCGGGCGCCTGTAGTCCCAGCTACTCAGGAGGCTGAGACAGGGGAATGGCGTAAACCCGGGAGGCTGAGCGTGCAGTGAGCTGAGATCCGGCCACTGCACTCCAGCCTGGGTGACAGAGCGAGACTCCGTCTTAAAAGAAAAAAAAAAAAAAAAGCAATTTAGTAAAAAAAAAAAAAAAAAAAAAAAAGATAACCTTTCAATCTATAGTGCTAAACCATTTGCAAAAAAACAGAAATGTATTCATACTTTCACTACATATAAAAATTAACTCAAAATGCATCAGAACTAAATGACAAACCTAAAATTATAAAATTCCTTAGAAACTGTATTAGTCTGTTCTCACACTGCTAATAAAGACATACCCAAGAATTGGTAATTTATAAAGGAAAGAGTCTTAATTTATAAAGGAAAGACACACAGTTTCACGTGACTGGGGAAAGCTCACAATCGTGGCAGAAGGTAAGGAGGAGCAAGTCACATCTTACATGAGTGGCAGCAGGCAAAGACAGAGAGACTGTGCAGGGAAACTCCTCTTTGTAAAGCTATCAGATCTAATGAGACTTATTCACTACTACAAGAACAGCATGGGAAAAACCCACCCCCATGATTCAATTACCTCCCACTGTGTACCTACCATGATATGTGGGAATTGTAGGAGCTACAATTCAAGATGAGATTTAAGTGGGGACACAGCCAAACCACATCATTCTGGTCCTGGTCTCTCCTAAATCTCATCCTCACATTTCAAAACCAATCATGCCTTCCCAAAAGTCCCCCAAAGTCTTAGCTCATTTCAGCATTAACTCAAAAGTCCACAGTCCAAAGTCTCATCTGAGGCAAGGCAAGTCTCTTCTGCCTATGAGCCTGTAAAACCAAAAGCAAGCTTGTTACTTCCCAGATACAATGGGGGTACAGGCATTTGACAAATATATCTATTACAAATGGGAAGAGTTGGCCAAAACAAAGGGGCTAAAGGCCCCATGCAAGTCCAAAATCCAGCAGGCAGTCAAATCTGAAAACTCCAAAATGATCTCCTTGGCCTCCATGTCTTACATCCAGGTCACACTAATGCAAGAGTTGGGTTCCCATGGCCTTGGACAGTCCTGCCCTGTGGCTTTGCAGGGCATAGCACCTCTCCTGACTGCTTTGACCAACTGGCATTGGGTGTCTGTAGCTTTTCCAGAACATGGTACAAACTGTTGGTGGATCTACCAATCTGGGGTCTGGAGGACAGTGGGGTCTCTCACAGCTCCATTAGGCTGTGCCCCAGTAGGGACTCTGTATGAGGGCTCCAACCTCACATTTTCCTTCCACACTGCCCTAGTAGAGGTTCTCCATGAGGGTCCTGCCCCTGCAGCAAACTTCTGCCTGGGCATCCAGACATTTCCATATATCCTCTGAAATCTGGGTGGAGGCTCCCAAACCTCAATTCTTGACTTCCGTGCACCTCCAGGCTCAACACCATATATAAACCGCCAAGGCTTGGGGCTTGCACCTTCTGAAGCAACAGCCCAAGCTGTATGTTGGTCTTTTTTAGCCATGGCTGTAGTGGCTGGGATGCAGGGCACCAAGTCCCTAGGCTGCATAGAGCAGGGGGACCCTGTGCCCAGCCCATGAAACCACTTTTTCCTCCTAGGCCTTCAGGCCTGTGATGGGACAGGTTACCCTGAAGACCTCTCACATGCCCTGGAGACATTTCCCACATTGACTTGGCAATTAACATTTGGCTCCTTATTACTTATGCAAATATCTGCAGCTGACTTGAATGTCTGCTCAGAAAATGGTTTTTTCTTTTCTATTACATTGTCAGGTTTCAAATTTTCCCAAATTTTATGCTGCTTCCCTTTTAAAACTGAATGCTTTTGACAGCATCCAAGTCACCTTTGAATGCTTTGCTGCTTAGAAATTTCTTCTGGCAGATACCCTAAATATCTCTCAAAAGTTCAAAATTCCACAAAGGTCTAGGGCAGGGGCAAAATGCCACCAGTCTTTTTGCTAAGACATAGCAAGAGTAGCCTTTACTCCAGTTCCCAAAAAGTTCCTCATCTCCATCTGAGAACACCTCAGCCTAGATTTCATCATCCATATCATTATCAGCATTTTGGCCATTCAAAAAGTCTCTAGGAAGTTCCAAACTTTCCCACATTTTCCTGTCTTCTTCTGAGCCCTCCAAATTGTTCCAAACTCTGCCTGTCACACAGTTCCAAAGTCACTTTCACATTTTTGGATGTCTTTACAGCAGTGCCCTACTTCTGGTACCAACTTACAGTATTAGTCTGTGCTCACACTGTTAATAAAGACATACCTGAGGCTGGGTAATTTATAAAGGATAGAGGTTGAACGGCCTTACAGTTACACATGGCTGGGAAGGCTTCACAATCATGGAGGAAGGCAAAGAGGAGCAAGTCACATCTTACATGGATGGTGGCGGACAGAGAGAGAGAGAGCTTGTGCAGAGGAACTCCTCTCTATAAAACCATCAGATCTCATGAGACTTATTCACTATCAGGAGAACACACAGGAAAGACCTGCCCCCATGATTCAATTACTGTCCACTGGGTCCCTACCATGACATGGGGAAATTGTGGGAGCTATAATTCAAGATGAGATTTGGGTGGGGACACACCCACACTGTATTAGAAACAAAAGAAAATGTTTACAACCTTAAGTTAGACAAGGATTTCTTAGATATCTAACCATAGAACAATCAATAAATTAAAAAATGATAAATTGAACTTCATCAAAATTAAGAACTTATCTTTGAAATATTTTGCTATGATAAGCAAAAGACAACATATTCAGATAAAATACTTGCAAATCACATACCTTATTAAAAACATCATTTAGAATTTTTAAATCTCAACAAATAGAAAATTAATAAGACAATGAAATTTGACATAAACAATTTGAACATACATGTCATCAAAGTGAATATGTAATTTTCAGTATACACATATATTCAATATCAAAGTTAAGGAAATGCAAATTAATTGGAATTGCATTGCTTTATTCTTAAATGTTAATGAAGTACTAACTGAAGAAACATCTATAAAAAAATCTACAAACCAAAAGAAAAAAATAAAACCTCTGGAAGAAACTAATATTAGCAAAAATGAGCCAAGTAGGAAGAAAAATAACTAAACAAATATCAAAAGTAAAGATGGTTACAAAAGCTAAAAGGAAAACCAAATTCAAACAAAAAAGTAGCAGCAAAAATATTAATAATATATTAGATAAGATTCTGGGAAAATCATAAAGCACACACAGAAGGATACTACATTACAGTTTTAATATATTTGGCTTCCTAATGTGCAGAAAAAGTAATTATTATTCTTGTTTCATGTTACACTATCATCTTTGGATCACATATGAACATTAACCATAACTGATATCTAACCCTGTGGTTCCCTCTCTTTCCATACAGCTATATCCTCCCAACCAAGATAATATTCTGATTCCCATGTGAATCATTCAGTTGTTGTAATTTAACATAGTTTGCATATGTATACATTGCTAATTATTTTTGTTTTAGATATGTTTACCTTAATTTGTATCACATACAGAATTTCATACAATATATTTATGTATTTCCTCCTCAATAAGGAGAGCTTAATTACCCACCCTCTAAGTGTGAGCTACACTTAGTAGTTTGCTTGTAAAGAGGATGGTATAGAAATGGAAATAAAGCAATTCTACGGAAGAGAAACCTGATAAACACTACCTCAGCTGGTAATCTAGGTTAACATCGTTAAGGATAAGTTATATTTGATAGTGTGTATCCTTGATATGATGTGTTGATAATAACATTTCACCTCAGCAGTTATCCAAAAAGCCATAACCACAGTCTAACCATGAGAAACCATCAGATAAACCCCAACAGAGTGGCATTCTGTAATACCTGACCATTATTCCTCAAAACTGTCAAGGTCATTAAAAACAAAGATGTCTGAGAAATTGTCACAGTCCAGTAGAGGCTAAGACACATGACAATGAAATGCAATGTGATATACTGGAAGAGTTCCTGGAACAGAACAAGAACTTTAAGGAAAAACTAATGAAATTCAAATAAAGTATAGACTTCAGTGTTTTTAAAAGAAGCATTTTGTAAGTGATCTTTCGGGACTTACTTTTTCTCGTTAATGTATTATTGCTTAGATTCAATTGCTTGGGGTGTATCTGTAATTTACTTGTCTCATAATATTCTATTGTGTGAATACACCATTTTTTAATCAATGAACAATCCCATTGATAAGTATTTGATTTATTTCTGGAATTTTTATTTTGTTCATTATACTTTTATAGACATTCTTTTATATATATATCTTCTCCAGTATATGTGTAAGATAGTCTCTTGGATAGCTGCTCAGGAGAGGAATTTCTGGGTCATAAGGCATATATGTCCCACTACAGGAGATAATGACAAATGTGTTCTCTAATTATTTTAATTTATTTACAAATGTAGTATGAAATAGTCTGTAGACCACCTGTAGATACAATCTTATTTTTTCATTATCACCCCAATGACAGTGAGAAGTTATGAAAAAAATACCCATTTTGTACATTTTTTAGTCATCATTATATAATGTTAATACCATAGACCACTGTATAACTGTTCATCTATTGTATGTAGAATTTTTGTATTTATATGTAGAAATTTTTAAAAGACATGATTTCTAAGAAATTATAAAGAGGGTAAGATTTTTCTACCACATACAAGAAGCAATTTTTCACACTTAGAGGCAATAGTGCCCATGTTAAGAATGAGTGCTATAGACCATGTACTCTCCAACATTGGCATCGTCAGACTTTTTTATTTGTTTCAAATTGAATGGGTGTAAAATGGAATTTTATTATAATCTATTTCTTTTATTAAAAACAACCCAATAAATGTTATTGTTTGCTCTTCTATAAAATGTGTGTTAATCAATTTTACCCATTTCATATGGTTGATTAAACATTATAGATCTGTAGGCATTTAGTATATAATCTTGTTCGATTCTTTTGGCTTGTATTTTGTACTTTTACTTTTTACAAAACATCCTTCTGGAGGAAACAATACTTAATTCTGTTATATTTACATGTGCCTATCTTTTCTTGCATGGTTGATGCACTTTGTAATTTTTCAACAATAAAAGTGTTGCATCATATAGACCGGGTGTGGTGGCTCATGCCTGTAATCTCAACACTTTGAGAGGCCTAGGCCAGCAGATCACTTGAGGTCAGGAGTTCAAGACAAGCCCGGCCCACATAGTGAAACCCCACCTCTACTAAAAATACAAAAATTAGCCGGGCGTGGTGGCACATACCTGTAATTCCAGCTACTTGGGAGGCTGAGGCAGGAGAATTGCATGAACCTGGGAGGCGGAGGTTGCAATGAGCCAATATCATGCCATTGTACTCCAGCACGGGGAACACAGCAAGACTCCATCTCAAAAAAAAAAAAAAAAAAAAAAAAAAAAAATTGCATGATATAAAGAATTTTAAAATTTTCCACACAGAGGTCTTATAGATCTTTTACTAAATTATCCCTAAAAAGTTGATAATCTCTGATACACATGTAAATGGTATAATCTTTTAAATTAAACATCATACTTGTTTACTGCTATTGTGTAAACATGCAATTGATTTTTGTACATTGACCAAAACATCTTTATAAACTCTTCTTTATCTTTTTACTAGTTTTTATTTTCGTTTCAGGAGTAGATGTGCAGGTTTTTTATACAGGTAAATTACACATCATGGGAGTTTGGTGTACAGGTTATTTAGTCGCCCAGGTAATAAGCATGGTACCCAATAGGTAGTTTTACAATTCTAATCCTAATCCTCCTCCCGCTTTACCCTCAAGTAGCCCCGTTGTCTATTGTTCCTTCTTTGCATCCATGCGTACTTAATGTATAAACTCTCCTTTAAATTATCATGTAAATGACAGCTTAATCTCATCCCTTATACTTTTAATTTTTATTATTATTGTATTGCACTGGCTAGATTTCCAACAGAATGTTGAACTGCATAAAAAAATAGACATCTTGTCTTTTTCCTAATTTTAAAGAAAATGCTTCTATTATTTTCCCATTTTAAATATGTGTTTATTCTGTTTGTATACACCTACTTTGTTAGGTTAATGAAGCTTATTTTCTAAGGTTACTAAGTTTTTTGATAATGTTAAAATTTGTCAAATGTTCTTTCTACAGCTTCTGAGACAATAATTTTTTAAAGTCTTCTATTTAATTAATAAAATGAATATGACTCTGCATTTCTAATATTCAACCATTAATGTCTATCTGGTATAACAACTTATCCAGAGTGATCAACTTTTATTACATCTAATACATTGTAAGTTTCAATTTGATAATATGTAAGAGGACAGGCATCCTTTGCTTAAATTCATGGAATATTTACAAACCATAATATGTTGTCAAGCAAGCATTATAACTATAAATTTCACCAAATAGGTTTTTTGAGTTTAAATTCTCTAAGTTTAATAAAATGGAAACTCAACAATAAAAAGATATGGTGTAAATAAAACAACTATATTGAAATAAGAAACCTTGACTAAATAATCCATAGGTGAAAATGAACATTAAAATTAACAAAATGTTACATATACAATAATAAAAATTAAAATAAATTGTATTGAAAACTATTCAAAACCTTTAAACATAATTCATTGAATTAAAAATTGTACACGGATACTAAGCATTCAACATTTAAATGCAGAAAAAAGATGGCTAATAAAACAAAAACTCTTAGAAACATCAAATAATTACATGAATGTACAGATACATATGCAGATATATTAACTTTAATGTTTGTATTAATATAATTATTACATATGTTGCAATTTTGAATATATTTAAGCAAAACAAAACAAAAACACAAACTTATATAATAACTAGGTATTACACCATCAATTACTTTGAAAATAATGATATAGAACTCAAAATTCTAATGGTATAAAGTCAAACCACTGGCAAATTTAATTAAGGGACAAAAATAAAATTCTCAAGATTAAAAATAAAAAGTACATATAACCACAGACATAGAAAGGATTACATTATTAGAAAATAATATTTAGGATATTAATATTTTCTTTTATTATGTCAATTAAAATTTATGATTTGGTTATTTGACTTTACTATGTTAATATTTTTATTGTTAATCTTTAAGAAAATATTTTACACATGGTAATAATTGTTCAAATCTAGAATAAAATAAAAATTTTAAAATCAATATATAAACTATAAAAGTGATGCAAGAACATAAATAAAACTTAATAGATCAATAAGCATAAATTATACTGATTATTTATCGAACATTTATTATTGACTCCCATGACAAGATAGTTTTACAGCAATTATATCACATTTATTTATTTATTTATTTTTCTTCTGGATGAAATCATTAATATAGTTGGATGCTTTAGCAATATTACTGGTATAAGATTTAGCCTTGCTCTTTTGTATAATTTTTTGGCAAAGCCAGTAATTTACATTATATAATTTAGATTACCATAGCAGTTCTAATTCTCATTTGCAAAAGTTGGACAGAGCCTACTTGATTATGATCTAGATTAAACAAATATGAAGAACGTTAAGTAGTGTCTCTCTTTTTCCCTCTCCAATAGATAGATTAACATGTAGATATTCATACCTATATAGATATGTTATTAATAAGCTTAATGTGTACTTATGTATTAATTTGTGAATACTGTGTTTCAGTTGCAGTTTTGAGTACAACTAAGCCAGTGAAGCAAGAATAACAAACTATGGAATACCTAGACAGCACACTATAAAATAATTACATTGAAATATGAAAAATCTATATTGATTTTTAGTTCTTTTCCTTTTTTTTTTTTTTTTTTTTGAGATGGAGTCTCACTCTGTCACCAGGGTGGAGTGCAGGGGCACGATCTTGGCTCACTGCAACCTCTGCCTCCTGGGTTCAAGTGATTCTCCTGCCTCAGCCTCCAGAGTAGCTGGGACTAGAGGCGCATGCCACCATGCTCAACTAATTTTTTGTATTTTTAGTAGAGACGGGGTTTCACTATGTTGACCAGGATGGTCTCGATCTCCTGACCTCATGATCCACTCTCTTCTGCCTCCCTAAGTGCTGGGATTACAGGCGTGAGCCACCACACCTGGCCTTTAATTCATTTTTAAAAGGATCTGTTGATGGTCAAAACATGAAATAAACTTTAATCTCCATACTTTCAGATGTCTTTCTTTGAAACTATTCTATAATAAATTACTGATAGTATTGCTTTTAGTTGCTTCTGTAGTTTTATAGATCGCTAGAGGTCAATGAAAATATATTTTTCTTATCAATATCCTTTTCAAAACATTTTGCACCTATTTCTTAGACTATAAATCAGAGATTTAACATAGGGATGACAAGAGTGTAGAATACAGCTATAACCTTGCTCTTTGGTGAGGAGATGGCCCCAGGTTGGGCATACATGAAGAATACAGTTCCATAGAATAAACTCACCACAGTGATGTGAGAGCTGCAAGTGGAGAAAGTCTTACATCTGCCATGGGTTGAGGGAATCTTCAGGACAGTGGAAAGGATATGCGCATAGGAAACCAGAATGACAGTTGTGGTGGTGATGATGAGAGCAGAGAGAATAAACAGTACTATCTCATTCACAAGGGTGTCAATACATGAGATCTTGATCACGACTGGGACATCACAGAAAAAGTGCTCCAATCTGTTTTCTCCACAGAAATGCAGACTGAAGGTGAAACCTGTTTGTATCATGGAGTTGATGCATCCACAGATAGAGGAGCCAAACACCAAACAAAGACAAGCTTGCTGAGACATGCGTACAGTATAGAGGAAAGGTGAACAAATAGCTGAGAAGCGATCATATGCCATCACAGTCAGAAAAAAGTCTTCAGTCCCAACAAAGAGAGCAAAGAAAAAGAACTGTGTTGCACAGTCATTGTGAGAAATTTTCTTTTCCTTGGACAATACAGTAGTCAGTTTTGGGAGCAATGACTGTGGAGTAGCGGAGATATCCAAATAGGACAAATTTCTGAGAAAGAAATACATAGGTGTGTGAAGTCTGGAGTCTATTTCAATGACAACTAACATGCTGTGATTTCTCAACACAATGACCACGTAGATAAGCAAGAACAGGAAGAATAATAGAATCTGTACTTCTGGCGATGTTCTGAATCCCAGCAGAATAAACTCTGTCACCTCTGAGTAATTCCTGTTCAGCTTGCTTTTCATAGCCAAGACCTATCTGAGAAAATGAGTGGATTATAACAAAGCCTGGTCAACTTTTGGTCCCTGAAGTTGCCGACGGGAAAAAACAAACAAAAAAATGCTGATACAAATTGGAGTTTTCTTGGCAGTGCACCTGATAGAACAGTTTTACATGTAGAAGCAACCAAAGTACAACCAAAATAGGTTATTTAGGTTTTTCCAGTCTATTTAGTTTTAGTATTACATGAGAAATTTGAATGGGCAGAGGATATTTCCAGCAGTAATGTAATCAGTCATTTTATGCCGTTTGTGAAGAGCTGTAGAGTCATCTGGGCTGCATCCAAATTTTACACCTTTCAGTATAAAAGAATCTAAGATAACCATCTATACTTTCAATACCTCAGAAGTCCTCCTCTGCCAAATGGGAGGCACCTGTGAAGATTACATAAAATTGAGTGTGAAAAGCAATATTTATAATGACTCAAACATCTTAAAAACATACATGTTAGTGAAATAAATAAACACAAATTTCCTTGTGCTCTAAGAATGGAAAACTGAGTGAAAACATAGGTCAATTCCTTTCCCACTACAAGGTAATTAATGCAATTAATTTGTGTTTTTTTTTTCTTTTCTTTTTTTTTTTTTAAACAGAGTCTCGCTCCGTTGCCCAGGCTGGAGTGCAGTGGCGCGATCTTGGCTCACTGCAAGCTCCGCCTCCCAGGTTCAAGCCATTCTCCTGCCTCAGCCTCCCGAGTAGCTGGGACTACAGGCACCCGCCACCACACCTGGCTAATTTTTTTCTTTTTTCTTTTTTTTTTTGTATTTTTAGTGGAGATGCGGTTTCACCATGTTGGCCAGGGTGGTCTCGATCTCCTGACCTCGTGATTCGCCCACCTCGGCCTCCCAAAGTGCTGGGATTACAGACTTGAGCCACCGTGCCTGGTCTCATTTGGTTCTCAAAACATTCTGCTACATACAAGACATTAGGAAACATGGGGTTACAGTTTAATGAAGTAGAATGAACCACTAGTCTTGAGAAAGTCATTCAAAAATAATAAATCAGACTCTTAACCGCCTACATTAACCATATATTGTTCAGCCTCCATGTCCTTCATTTACTATTAGTGTCTGAATGCTGGTGGCTCTGTTTTTTGGCACCCAAACTGCAGCATGCCTTTTCTTTTTACTGCCATAGACATATGAATTATTTTGTTTATATAGGAACACTACGGTTAAGTATAAGATTAACTTCCCCAACAAGAAATGTTTTTCCCTCTATATATTGTTGACAAAGCACAAGACAGTAATGCAAATAAGTGGGGTGGGGGGGGGTGCAATTTCTGTATTGCATGGGTTCTGCTTTTTGTATTTTTCTAACTGTTAATGCTTTATATTAAATACTAAAGAGGCGCAGAGATAAAACATTAATAATTTGAAGATATCTAAAACATTAAAGTGGAAAAAATAGATTTTGTGTTTTAACTCTATGGTTTTATTACTACATTTAATTTCTGAACTAACAAAAGAGAAGTTTTTTTCTCTCTAGAAACTTAATATATTGGATGTTACGTAGTTTTATTTAGAAATTTTCATAAAATTAAAAGTACAATATAGTCAGAAAAATGAAACTGATTTGGCTTCTGTTATTCATTTTTTTATGAAGTCAAAGTTTTATTAGTTAAAAGGATGCTGTTTTAATTTACATAAATCTAATTTTTAATTCACACTCTGCCACTCACTGGCTGAGTAATCTTGTGCAAATTGTTTAAATTCCATGAGCCTCTGTTTGCCCATCAACGGAATATGGTTTGGATCATCTGCTTCACAGAATTTCTGTTGTAAGGAATAAATTAAATGACATATTTAAATTAAATGAAATATGTAACACATGGGGAAATGGAAAGGGCTCAATAAATAATTGATATATGAGAAAATGAGCACAAAAAAAAGAACAACTTTTGTGAAATTTTAAAACCTATCTTCAGAAAAATCTATGAGTTTTAAAAAAACAAGTACCTCTCTTGATATCCAGCTTGTTCCAAAAAAAAAGCCTCGTTGAAGTATTTTGAAAGCTCTCTTCAAAAGAAAACAGAAAGTTCTCTTTTCTTTTAAAGGAAGTTTTGAGGAAAGCATAATTAATTACAAAAAGTGCTTCACAGTATATGTAGATTTATTCAAGTATCTGAGTACACTCGACAAGTATATCTATTTATTTCTAAGTTTCTTATGCCTCTTCCTTATTAGAATCAAGAGAGAATCTTAGACTGAATCTTCAACTTGAAACTCCAGAAAATCTTGCTATTAATGTTATACAAAGTCAGGACTGAGAAATCCTCCTACATGCTATCTGCCATATGTTCTAAGTCCTTTGATCCAGCAATGCAGTTATTCTTAAAAACAAGAAAGTAAATTAGAAAAAAAATTTATATGTATATATATATATATATATATATATGTGGTCTTTTTGAAAAATACAAAGGATGCTGGAGGTCAATTAGGTCACTATTTGACAAACTTTCCCATACCTCAGAATCACCTGGAGGTTTTGTTTTGCTTTTCTTTTAATACTAATTCCTCGGTCACACTTTAATCTGAATATTGAAAAGAGTTTATTAGTGAGATGAGTGTAGGGAAGTACTCATTTATTTTCAAGAGTCCCAACTAAATCATAAAGTCACTCCCTGTAGAGGTAGAAGTTGCTAGAAGTTTGAGGACCAGTTTATTGCTTCCAAGCAGAACAATTTTTTCATTCAAAGTTACTCAAAGTCACTAATAATCATAAAGATTATGCTGAAGGGGTATTTCTTGTATTTCCTGCATTGTTTCACAAATATGACTTCCAGGAATTTCTGTCTTTATTATACACAAATATGCAATAAATTGAGCTCATTTCATGCTTTCTGTTGCCAATGGATACTAAGTTAAGTTGATGACACTTATTTAATGGTGATCACTAAATGCCACTTATGTAAACCAGGCTCACCACCACCTCTCCCTGCTCCCCGCCCACACACACATTCCCAAGCATTTCTTTAGGTTTTTTGGCTTTTGTTGTTGTTGTTGTTAACATTTCCACTTTATACACCTAGTTTTATCTTGGTTTCTAAAAAAGCTACTGAGAAGTATCATACAAATAGAAAGTATATTTTATATAGGGTGTGGAGTCATGGTCTGGAACATCTGAAGGAACTTCTAAGATGTTATAAAACTCCTATATTTGTAAACAAAATTTTATGTGTATAATAGATAGCTTTCATGATTCGTGTTAAATTCTAAATACAATGTGACCTAAAATGAGTAGGAATAAAATGACAAGTGATATACCTATTGGTCAAAAATAATTGGACAAGGAAAACAAAGAGCATATGTAACCTTTTCCACATTCAAACTGCCAAAGTATTTTTAATATGCACCATTCAGTCATCATAATACATGGTATGCATTTGGTATTATACATTTATTTTTAAAATTATGAGTATATTTAAAAATATATTTTATAAAACATAATGGTTACCAACGACTGTAAAATTCCATAACACTAAAAGGATGCTGATTTACAGTTACTCCATTTTCTCAATTTTTCAAAATTGCTCCATTTTCTCACATTGTTCTCATTTTAACTTCTTATGTACTTGTATTAATTTCTGAATATTTATATAGTCAACTCTACCAGCATTTATAATCGCCCCCAAAGCAAGATGTCAAATACATTTAAATTTTTTATTTTCACGTATACTTTTCACAATCTGTATTTTTTTTTTCACTTTCCAATCGCATACGTACCTCATAACTGGAGATAACAATGGTACCTATCTCTTGAAGTTGCTGTGTTGACTGAATACATTAATGTACGTAAAACACAGCACTATATGTGTAAGTTAACATTATTATATCTCAAATATACTATGAAGAAATAAGCTACAATTCAAAGAGCAACAGTAACGACGATATTAGCACTAGGAATGTTCAGAATAGTGAGGGGAAAAAAAGATAAATGAGCCTCCACCTGCAAGAGGAAAGTTGTAATCCTTTACAACAAGACAATTTTGAAAGAATTGAAACAGAGACCAATCATCTATAAAGTGAGGGTCCTATAAAACAATCTATTATGGAAGATGTAAGTTTTATATTCCATTTATTCCCTATATGCTATAGAGGTGTTCAAAATTTGCTTCAGATGGTTTGAAGAGAGTAAATCGGTAATGAGACATAAAGGTGGCTGTTTTCCCAAATTTGTGAGAGGGACAATGTGAAGTCTCCTGGAGATAATCGGCGAGCTCTACTGTCCCGAAAAGCTGACTGACAACACCTATTAGGTAAAAAGATAGAGACTCCTCAATTCATAAAACATAGTGACTTTACATTTTTAAAGTTAAGGAAAGATACATGACTGCCTTCTCGTGTGATGATTCCTATTAAGGAAATAAGGAATTATAGTTCCTGGTACATGAATGACGGATATCTATATTATTTTATAATATGGAATCAAAGAGATTCTTAAGGACAGAACAAAAAATGCTAAGAACTAAGAGATGTGATCCTAAGAAAATTACCATCCTGACAGAATGTGACTTTCTGAATACAAGACAATTCTGCAAAAAAATCAACAGAAATACATAATTTCTTCCTTGATCATCTTCTAGACTTTTCAGGCAGCTTCATCGACAGTAGACCAGTTTCATCCACAGGAAATTTAAGTTTAACTTCCATCAGTAACTCTTGAATGTTCAATGAGAAACAGTGGGTTTATTGTTGTTGTTTTTTTTTAAATTATAATTATTTTTTGAGACACAGTCTCACTCTGTCACCCAAGCTGGAGTGCAGTGGCGTGATCTTGGCTCACTGCAACCTCTGCCTCCTGGATTCGAGATGCTCCTGCCTCAGCTTCTCGAGTAGCTGGGAGTATTGGTGTGTGCCACCATGTCCAGCTAATTTTTGTATCTTTAGTAGAGACAGGGTTTCACCATGTAGGCCAGGCTGGTCTTGAACTCTTGACCTCAGGTGATTAACCCTTCTTACCTCCCGAGTAGCTGGGACTACAGGCGTGCACCACCACTCCTGGCTGATTGTTGTATTTTTAGTAGAGACAGGGTTTCACCATGTTGGCCAGGCTGGTCTTTAACTCTTGACCTCAGGTGATTAGCCCTTCTCACCTCCCAAGTAGCTGGGACTACAGGCGTGCACCACCACTCCTGGCTGATTGTTGTACTTTTAGTAGAGACAGGGTTTCACCATGTTGGCCAGGATGGTCTTGAACTCTTGACCTCAGGTGATTAGCCCTTCTCACCTCTCAAGAAGCTGGGACTACAGGCATGCACCATCACTGCTGGCTGATTGTTGTATTTTTAGTAGAGACAGGGTTTCACCATGTTGGCCAGGCTGGTCTGGAACTCCTGGCCTCAAGTGATCCACAGCCTCGGTCTCCCAAAGCACTGGGATTACAGGCAAAAGACACCACACCAGGCTGAGAAACAATGGGTTTATGATACTGATCATACCTGTGAGAGTCTCTGGTTGAATTAATAATAACAATAGTAATAATAAGCTAGGAGGTGCCAACAGAAAATACCTCCTTTCCTGCTATTTGGGAAGATTAGAAAAGAAGTTTAATTTGATGGGAAAATAAAAGAGTTGTGACTAGACTTCTGATTCTGGCCAAGATGAAGTAATAGAAAACAGATTTAGTTTCCTGAGTAAATCAACAACAACAAAAGAGAGAATTTCAATCTCTGTCTGTCTTTCTGTCTCTCTGCCTTTCTCTTACTCTTGCTCTCTCACCTCTCCTCCTTTTCCCTCTTTCTCTTCCCGTTCCTTTTTGTGTAATAGATCGATAGATACATATAGGATATGTATATAAATATATATGATATATAACACAGAAACACACACACACATATGTGTATATATATTCCACAAGACACTAGACAGCATACAATAAAGAACAATAACTCCACAAAGGTAAGAAACAAATGTGGTAAGTCCAATGATTGCCTTAGTTTATTTCATTGATAGCATTTTTAAAAATTGAAATTATAGTTTAAAACTTTCCCACAAAGAAACCACCTGGCCCACTTTGATCACTGGTGAATGTTACTGAACATTTAAGTGAAACCATTCTGTTCTATGAAAACTTTCCTAGAACATTTTAAATGAGGGGATATTCTCAACTTATTCTATGTAGCCAATGTAATGTTGATAATAAACCAAGTGGAAACAGAACAGAAAAAGAAAACTACAGGCCACTATCTTCTGTGAACATAATTCCTCAACAAAATTTTAGTAATTTCAATCCAACAAAACATTGAAAGGATAATACACTATGACCACATAAGGTTTATCCTAGGAACGCAAAGCTGGATTAATATTCAAAAATAAATCAATTTAATTTACTATATTAACAATATTTAAAAAAGGAAAAAACACGGGCACAGTGGCTCACGCTTGTAATCTCAGCACTTTGGGAGTCTGAGGCAGGTGGATCACCCGAGGTCGGGAGATCAGAGACCATCCTGGCTAACACGGTGAAACTCCGTCTCTACTAAAAATACAAAAAATTAGCCAGGCATGGTGGCACATGCCCGTATTCCCAGCTACTCAGGAGTCGTTGAGGCAGGAGAATCGTTTGAACCCAGGAGGCGGAGGTTGAGGTGAGCCAAGATCGCGCCATTGCACTCCAGCCTGGGCAACAAGAGCGAAACTCCTTCTCAAAAAAAAAAAAAAAAAAAAGGAGAAGAAGAAAGGAAAAAACAACTATAATCATCCCACTAGATGCACAAAAAAGCATTTCACAAAACCAATCATTCATTCCTGATAATAGCTCTCCGGAATGTTCCTCAGTGTGATAAGGGGCATCTATGAAAAATCTATAGGGGTGTCATCCTCAGTGGTGAAAGACTGCATCATTTTCCCTATGATCAGGAACAAGACAATAGGTCTGTCCTGTCGCTTATATTCAACAATTACTATTCTACACTCCGTGTTTTATCTATCTGTGAATGAATGAATGAATGGAATGCAACCTTACCATAAAATGTAAAGTAATTGATATAGAAGAAATGATGGAATAAGAAAATTAGCCCTTGGCAACCTTCAAAGTAATAACTGATTCATTTGAGTCATTCATGGGCTAAAGATAACGGACGAAAGTGTGATAAGAAAGAGACTATTACATAGTTTAAAATGTCTCTCAACGAAGTAGTTATTAATTACTCTTATTAAACACTAAATAATACTTATTAATTATCTATCCAGTGGAGAAACCTGGAAGACATCATCTTAACAAAATAATAAAAGTCAACATTGTCAGTAAGGCGACAAATCATCACCATGGCGAGCCTCCTGATATTATGGACTAATAAAAGAAGCAACACTCCCATGGCATTCCTGCCCCAAACACAGAACCTGAACCTAGTTCAACAGGAAATAATAAACTAAAATGAACAGACATTTCAAAAGGTCAAAGATGTGAAAGATAAAGAAAGAGTGAGAAACAGTTTCATATTGAAAGAGATTAGAGAGGTATGACAAATGCAACATGTGATACTGGGGAGAAAAGCATATAAGAGAAGAAAGCATTTTTTTTTTCTGTCAAGAGAATTGTCAGGTCAACAGGTAAAATTTCAATGGGATCTATGACAAAAATAATGGTACTGAGAAATATTTTTGTAATCTAGCTATGTTCCAAATTGGTTAAAATGTGTATCTACTAAAAAGATAATCTGGTTTAGAAAAATACTTATTATCACACAAATTTTTTTACCTTAAAAATTTAAATAACTTATCTAAAATGTAAAATTTGGGATTTAGAAGATCATTTATTAGTTTTGGTGAATTTCACTAATTTGGAAAGAATGATACCTAAAATACCATATCAAAATTTATATTTGATGTTAAAAAGCTGGTTTTAATAATAAATATTTTCAGGACAACCTTATAGGGATTTGAATAAGCCAATTGTTCATGATAAATCTCTTCATTTGTATATATCCTGTTGTTTCTGCTTTTCTGGAGAAGTTTGACTAGTACACTTTCATTGCAAAAGAAAGAACTTTATTTTGTTATTTTTATATGCAATAAATAAAAATTACCAACATAAAGTACATAAAAACTATGATCAATAATTTGATAATAAAATAATTAAACATTAAAATTTGAAGAAAGGCAAAAAAATCATTTAGACAACAGTAAAAAATTTATAGTGAACTTTTAAGTTCTCTCAATCTCTGTCTCTATTAAACATTTGCATACTTTTTTGAATAAAAAGTAAACAAATAAGCTGGGTCTGGTGGCTCACGCCTGTAATACCAACACTTTGGGAGGCCAAGGCAGGCGGATGGCTTGAGGCCAAGAGCTTCATACCAGCTTGGCCAACATGGCGAAACCTAGTCTCTACTAAAAATACAAAATTTAGCCAGGTGAGGTGGTACATGCCTGCAATCCCAGCTACTCGGGAGACTGAGACATGAGAATTGCTGGACTCCGGGAGGTGGAGTTTGAAGTGGGCCAAGATTGTGCCTCTGCACTTTAACCTGGGCGATAGAGCCAGACAGTGTCTCAAAAAAAAAAAAAAAAAAAAAAGAAAAAAAAAAGAAAGAAAATAAAACAAACAATAAATTTAAATCATCTAATTAAATATGTCAATGGTAAAATCATTTTGTCTTCTTGAATAACAGAGTTATTGAATATAAAAATATCAGAGAGCATTAAAGGAGTCAGAAAACTTCAAATGTTGATAATAGTTACCAGAAATTTGAAGAGAATTTAGCACTATAAAAATTTTGCTGAAAAAATTCTTTTGAACACCACATCATGTGATAACTTTTAATTTAATGGGACAACTTTTGTAACGGTTTGGTCTAGTCTAGACCTTTCACATCAAACTGTGGCTCGCTCAGACAGCATTTCACGGTAACATGTAAATCCAAAGATTCCCCCAATAATTTGTAAAAATCAATAGATTTGCTAAAAATTTTATCACTCATTAAGCAGTTTACTAAGACCATAAAAGGGGCTTTTTATTATTGATTTATGTATTGATATATATGCATTTGTATATATCAATTACTGAACAGCTGTTAAATATTTTGATTATCACACCTTCTGTTAACCACTAAAGCAATAAATCATTCCTCAAAACTCTTCCCATAATAAACACTTGTTCAGATGGCATCTCTTGTCAGTTTTTACAAACCTTCAGGAGTAGAAAATTTCAATGTTAGACAATCTCCTCTTTAGAATAAAAAGAAAAAAACTTCATCTTTTAATGATGTAATTAATACAAGCTTGAGTCCAAACTGTGCCATGCTTATTATGAGGACAATAAATAATGTTCTGTGTTGATGATGAACATATACACAATTATAAATGAAGTCCAGTGAAACTCCATGAAAACGCACCTCAGAATAAGACAAGTTCAGATATAATGTTACTGGCAAATATTTTCCATTTTCTCTTCATCCCTTTTCTGGAACTGGGATGAAATCTTACAGAACGATTTTCAGTGAGGGAAAAGAACAAAAGGAGGGGAGGGAAAACAAGGCCACAGTGCCAGACAACTTTATCTTGGGAAACAAGGAGTTAGAGGGTGGCTCGCATAATTCCACTTATTTTCAACCAGTCTCCTTTGTTCAGGGTAATATGGTGGGGATGAAAATCAGGTTTCTTGGAAATGGTTTGATTTCTTACCATTGTCCTGGAAGTTCCATTCTTCACAGTACCCAGAATCTTTAGATTTCATGGCCGTAGACAACAGCCACCAGATGGCAGCAAACTACAGTTGAGTACAGGGTTTCCTTCTGGAGCCATAAATACCCAGAAATCCTGAGCAGTTCTGCACATCCTGGATCACACCATTTACTTCATAACAACAAGATCCTCACTTTCAAGGAAAAAAAATATATTTTTGAACCTTTTCTATTATGTTAAAGCAGGATTTAAAACATAAAAAGCATAGTGCGTTATGAAAAAGTTTATTATATCTCAGAAATGTAAAGTTGGTTTAATATTAGAAAACCAATTAATATAATTCACCACATTAACAGAAAAAGAGATAAAGCTGATTGTATTATCTCAATAGATGCCAAAAGGGTACTTAATTTAATCAGAGAAATGCAAAAATAAGTCCATAATGAGATGATGCAATATCGTGACCACAATTGTATAAAAAAATTCTAAAGTATGATTGCTACCAGCTATTGGCAAGGATATGAATCAATGTGGCATATAATATGATGAAGATAGGAACAAAATGATTTGTTATTATCTTCTAAAATTGAGAAACGCCCTATGGTTCTGCAAAGTTTATGCATATATATGTGTGTATACATATGTATGAATTATATTACATATTCATCAAATGCTTAACATTTTAACAGAATATTTATTCCTGAGCTCATATATTCTTTTGAGGATAATCATCCCTCCTGCTACACGTATGTTTAAAGCTGCATTGGCAAATGATGCTTGCTCATAAGGTTTCCCAGGATTTATTTGAAAGCCTTTTTTTTTTTTTTTAAACCAATATTAAATGCTTTCCCCCACACCAGATATACAATATTAGATGTGAAGCTATTTGTCTCAGAGCGTTGAGGTTATCACACTACTGTTTTCTGACTCACACGTTGCCTTTGGGAATTCAGCCATCAGTCTAAGTTTTCCTTTACTAAACTTATCTTTATTTTGTTTTTCCTTCTGGTTGCTTCTCTTTGTCTTTGGTATTGTGCGTTTTCACTATGGTACACTTTTTGTAGTATACATTCCATTCAGCATCATTTTACCAACCCATACTCTCTTTTTTTAATTCCCTCATTTCCACTTGACATATTGCAGACCCTCTAACACTATCAGTGTCATCTATCTCTGTCTCTTTTTGTTGTTGTTTTTTTTCCAGTATCCTAATTCTTTCTTCCAATTTTCCTTCATCTGTATTTAAGTTTTCAATTTTAAATTAAACTTTGTTTTAATATTAAGCTTTTAACTATTTTTGTTTCTAAAAGTTCTATTTATTTTTTAATCTAGTCATATATATTAGTTTCTTTTTTCTTACCAATATTAATATGTAAAGGAAAGGAATTTTTATGGTTTTTATTTTTTATATATTTCTATTTATTTATTTGGTCAAATGATGCTTCTAAGGTCTTTGGGAAATTGCCACACTGTTTTCCATGATGGCTGAACTAATTTACATTCTCATCAGCAATGTATAAGCCTTCCCTTTTCCCCACAACCTCTCCAGCATCTATTTTTTGACTTTTTAGTAATAGACATTTGGACTGGTATAAGATGGGATCTCATCGTGGTTTTGATTTGTATTTCTCTAATGTTTAGTAGTGTTGAGCATTTTTTCATAAGCTTATTGGCTATGTGTATGTCTTCTTTTGAAAAGTGTCTCTTCATGTCTTTTACTCACTTTTTAATGGAGTTATTTGGGTTTTGCTTGTTAATTTGTTTAAGTTCCTTATAGATGCTGGATATTAGAACTTTGTCAGACACATAGTTTGCAAATATTTTCTCCTATTCTGCAGGTTGTCTGTGTACTCTGTTGACAGTTTCTTTTGCTGTACAGAAGCTCTCTACTTTGATTAGGTCCCACTTGTCAATTTTTTATTTTGTTGCAATTACTTTTGACATTTTTGCAATGAAATCATTGCCAGGGCCTATGTCCAGAATGATATTCTCTAGGTTATTTTCATTTTCCAGGATTTTTGTAATTTTAGGTTTTATGATTAAGTCTTTAATCCATCTTGAATTTATTTTTGTAGATGGTGTAAGAAAGGAGTCCAGCTTCAGTCTTGTGCATATGGCTAGCCAGTTATCCCAGCATCATTTACTGAATAGGGAGCCCTTTCCCATTGCTTGATATTGCTTATTTTGCCAAAGATCAGATGGTTGTGGGCATATGGCTTTATTCCTGGGCTCTCTATTCTGTTACATTGGTCTGTGTGTCTGTCTTTGTACTAGAACCATGCTGCTTTGGTTACTGTAGCCTTGTAATATACTTTGAAATTGAATAACCTGATGTTTCCAACTTTGTTACTTTTGCTTAATATTGCCTTGGCTATTTGAACTCTTTTTTGGTTCCATATGAATTTTAAATTAGTTTTTTTCTGATTCTGAGAAGAATATCATTGGTAGTTTGATATAGATAGCATTGAATCTGTAAATTGCTTTGGTAAGTATGGGCATTTTAACAATATTGATTCTTCCTATCCATGCACATGGAATTTTTTTCCATTTGTTTGTGTCATCTCTGATTTCTTTCAGCAGTGTTTGTAATCCTTGTGATAGAGATTATTCGCCTCCCTGGTTAGCTGTATTCCTAGGTATTTTATTCCTTTTGTGGCTATTGTGAATGGGATTGCATTCTTGATTTGGCTCTCAACTTGAATATTGTTAGTGTATTAAAATGATACCGATTTTTGTACATTGATTTTTTTCATTCTGAAACTTTTCTGAAGTTGTTTTTCAGCTTAAGGAGCTTTTGGGCAAACTGAGATTTTCTAGGTTTAGAAACATGTCATCTGCCAACACAAACAGTTTGATTTCCTCTCTTCCTATTTGGATGCCTATTATTTCTTCCAGTGCTATGTTGAATAGGAATGGTGAGCATGGGCATCCTTGTCTTGTTTTGGTTCTCAAGGGGAAGGCTTCCAGCTTTTGTGCATTCAGTACGATGTTGGCTATGATGGGTTTGCCATAGATGGCTCTTATTGTTTCGAGATAAGTTCCTTCACTGCCTAGTTTGTTGAGGGTTTTTAACATGAAAGATTGTTGAATTTTATTGAAAGTCCTTTCTGCATCTATTTAGATGTTCATGTGGTTTTTATTTTAAGTTCTGTTTATGTGGTGAATCACATTTATTGACTTGCATATGTTGAACCAACCTTGCATCCCAGGGATAGAGCCTACAAGATTGCAGGAATTAGCTTTTTGATGTGCTGCTGGATTCAGTTTGCTAGTATTTTATTGAGGATTTTTGCATGTACATTCATCAAGGATACTAGCCTAAGTTTGTTGTTGTTGTTGTTGTTGTTGTTGTTGTTCCTCTGCAGGTTTGGGTATCAGAATAATGCTGGCCTCACAGAATGAGTTAGGGAGGAGTCCCTCTTCCTCCATTTTTGAAATAGTTTCAGGAGAAATGGTACCAGCACTTCTTTATACATCTGGTAGAATTCAGCTGTGAATCTGTCTGGTCCTGGGCTTTTCTGGTTGGTAGGATTTTTTATTGCTGGTTCAATTTCAGAACTCATTATTGGACTGTCAGTGATTCAATTTCTTCCTGGTTCAATCTTAGGAGGTTGTCTGTTTCCAAAAATTTATCCATTTCTTCTAGATTTTCTAGTTTGTATGCATAGAAGTGTTCATAGTAGTCTCTGAGGGTTTTTTATATTTTTGAGGGGGTAGTGGTAATGTCCCCTTTGTCATTTCTAATTGTGTTCATTCGGATCATCTCTTTTTTCCTTTGTTAGTCTAGCTAGTGATCTATCAATCTTAATTGTCCTTTCAAGAAAGAAATTATTGGATTTGTTGATCTTTTGTAGGGTTTTCACATCTCAATTTCCTTCAGTTCAGCTCTGATTTTGGTTATTTGTTGCTTCTTGTTAGCTTTGGGATTGGTTTGCTCCTGTTTTTTCTAATTTCTCCAAGTGTGATGTTAGGTCGTTAATTTGAGATCTTTCTTACTTCTTAATGTAAGCATTTAGCACTATAAATTTCCCTTAACACTGCTTTAGCTGTATTCCAGAGATTCTGGTACATTGTAACTTTGTTTTCATTCGTTTCAAATAATTTCTTGATTTCTGCCTTAATTTCATTGTTTACTCAAATCATTCAAAAGCAGGTTGTTTAATTTCCATGTAGTTGTATGGTTTTGAGAAATTTTTAAGTACTGATTTCTATTTTTATTATGCTGCAGTCTGAAAGTGGTTGGTATGATTTCAATTCTTTTGGATTTATCCATTTCTTCTAGGTTTTCTAGTTTGGTCTGGTCTATTTTAAAGTATGTGCCCTGTGCAGATGAGAAGAATGTATATTGTGTTATTTTGGGGTGGAGAGTTCTGTAGATGCCTCTTAGACCCATTTGGTCAATTGTTGATTTTAGGTCCTGGATATCTTTGTTATTTTTCTGCTTCAATGATCAGTGTAATATTGTCAGTGGGGTTTTGAAGTCTCCCACTTTTATTGTGTTGTTATCTAAGTCTCTTCATAGGTCTCTAAGAACTTAGCTTTATAAATCTGGGTGCTCCTGTATTTTGTGTATATATATGTGTGTGTGTGTGTGTGTGTGTGTGTGTGTGTGATAGTTAGGTCTTCTTGCTGAATTGAATTCTTTACTATTATGTCATGCCCTTCTTTTTTCTTTTTTGATTGCTGTTGGTTTAAAATCTGTTTTGTCTGAAATTAGAATAGAATAGCAACTCCTGTTTGTTGTTGTTGTTGCTGTTGTTGTTGTTGTTGTTTCTGTTTTCCACTTGCTTGGTAGATTTTTTCTCCATCCCTTTACTTTGGACCTATATGTGTCATTGCATGTGAAATGGGTCTCCTGAAGACAGCATACAGTTGAGCCTTGCTTCTTCATCCAACATGCCACTCTGTACCTTTTAAGTGGGGCATTCAGCCCATTTACATTCAGGGTTAGGATTGATAGCATGGTTTCATCCTGTCATCATGTTTTTAGCTGGTTATTACGCAGGCTTGGTTGTGTGGTTACTTTGTAGTGTCAGTGGTCTACAAACATAGGTGTGCTTCTATGGTGCCCAGTAATGGTATTTCATTTACAATTTAGCACTCTCTTAAATCTCTTGTAAGGAAGGTCTGGTGGTAACAAATTCCCTTAGGATTTGTTTGTCTGAAAAGGATCTTATTTCTCCTTCATTTAGGAAGCTTAGTTTGGCTGGATGTTAAATTCTTAGTTGTAATTTCTTTCTTTAATAAAAAAATTAACTCAAGATGGAGTAAAGTCTTGAATGTAAAACCCAAAACTATAAAACCCATGGAAGACAACCTAGGCAATACTATTCTGGATGTAGAAATAGGCAAAGATTTTATGGCAAAGACACCAAAAGCAATTGCAACAAAGACAAAAATTGACAAATGGAATCTAGTTAAACTAAAACGCTTCTGCACAGAAAAAGAAACTGTCAACAGAGTGAAAATACAACATACAAAATGGGAGAACATTTTTGCAAAATAGCATCTGACAAAGGTCTAATAAGCAGCATCTACAGGAACTTAAACAATTTACAAGAAAAAGACAACCTCATTAAAAAGTGGACATAGGACATGAACCGACACTTTGCAAAAGAAAACATACGTGCTGCCAACAATAATATTAAAAAAAACTCAACATCACTAATCATTAGAGAAATGCAAATCAAAACCACAATGAGATAACATCTCACACCAGACAGAATGGTTATTTTTAAAAAGTAAAAAATTAACAGATGCTGATGAGGGTGTGGAGAAAAAGAACACTTATACAGTGTTGGTGGGAGTATAAGTTAGTTCAACCAGTGTGAAAGACAGTGTGGTGATTCCTCGAAGCCCTAGAGGCAGAAATGTAATTTTATTCAGCAATCCCATTACTGGGTATAATCCCAAAGGAATATCATTCTATTATAAAGACACATGCACATGTATGTTCATTGCCACACTATTCACAACGGCAAAGACAGGAATCAACCTAAATGCCCATCAGTGGTAGACTGGATAAAGAAAATGTGGTACATATACACCATGGAATACTATGCAGCCATAAAAAGGAATAAAATAATATCTTTTTCAGGGACATGGATGGAGCTGGAGGCCATTATCCTTAACAAACTAATCCAGGAACAGAAAATCAAATACTGCATGTTCTCACTTATAAGTGAGAACTAAATGATGAGAACACACGGACACATAGAGGGGAACAACACACCCTGGTGGTTATTGTAGGGTAAAGGATGGGAGAAGAGAGAGGATTAGGAAAAATAATGTATAGGTACTGGGCTTAATACCTGGGTGATGAAATAATCTGTACAACAAACCCCCATGATACAAGTTTACCTACATAACTTGCACATGTACCGCTGAACTTAAAATAAAAGTTAAACAATTGTTTTAAAAAGTTCCATATATGCCCTCAATTTTTTCTGTTTTGTAGGGTTTCTCATGAAGGGTCTGCTGTTAGCCTGATGATGTTCCCTTTGTAGGTGACCTGCACCTTTTATCTACTTGCCTTTAACATTTTTCTGTCATTTCTACCTTGAAGAATCTGATGACTATGTATTGTGGGAATGGTCTTCTTGTATAGTATCTCACAAGGGTTCTCTGCATTTCCTGGATTTGAATGTTCACTTCTTTGGTGAGATTGAAAAAATGTTTATGGCTGATGTCCTCAATATGTTTTCCAAGTTGCTTGATTTATCTCTCTCTCTCTTTCAAGGATGCCAGTGAGTCACAGATTTGGTCCCTTTACATAATCCCATATTTCTCCAAGATTTTCTTCATTCTTCTTTATTTTTTTTTATTTATTCTTGCCTGACTGAGTTACTTTGGAGAACCAGTCTTCAAGCTCGGAGATTCTTTCCTCGGTTTGGTCTATTCTGCTGATAACACTTGTGATTGTATTATGAAATTCTTGAGTGGGTTTTTGAGCTCTATTAGATCAGTTTGGTTCTTTCTTAAAATGGCCATTTCATCTTTTATGTCCCATATCTTTTTATTGTATTCCTTAGCTTCCTTGGATTGGGTTTTGACTTTCTCCTCAATGTTGATGGTCTTCATTCCTATCTATATTCTGAATTCTATTTCTGCCATTTCAGCCATTTCAGACTGATTAAGAACCATTTCTAGGGAACTACTGCAGTCATTTGGAGGTAAGAAATCTACTCTGGCATTTTAAGCTTCCAGAGTTCTTGTGCTGTTTTTCTTTTTTTCCTCATCTGTGTGGGCAGATATTCCTTCAGTATTTGAAGCTGCTTTCCTTAGGATGTGCTTGGGTTTTTTTTTTTTTTCCTTTTATCTTATTTGATGCCGTTGGGAGTTTGATTGTAGTATAAGCTGGGTTCAGTTGACTGGCTTTGATTCTAGTCTGCTCCTGGGTCTTGAAAGAGCCCCCTCCAGTTACTGTCTCCATGTCCATGTTTTTTTTCTGTTGGGTGATCTAGTCCATTGGGTTTCTTCATGCAGGGACTTCAGTTAGCAGGCAGGCCACATCCTTGCCAGGTCAGCCCTAATTCACTGTCCAAGTGCTTTCCAGGGGAACACAGGGTTGTGCCTGCCCACAGAGTTTAGGCAGAAGCAAGACCACTGGTCTGGAAGCTCTAGCAAGCATGGTGCATCTGATTATGAGAAAAAGGAGTGGGTGGAATTGCCTGCCCTGCCATCCAGGTGTTTCCAAGGCAATAGGAGGCTGCACCCCTTGGTAAATTCAAGCAGAAGTGTAACTGCTGGGCTAAAAGCTATAGCAGACATGTCTTGCCTGGCTACAAGAGGCAGGGGTGTGTGGAGTCTAGCAGGCATTGCCAGCAGCAGGTGTCACCCGCCCTGCCATCTGAGTGCTTCCCAAGACAACAGGGGGCTGCACCCTCTGGCTGAGTTCACATAGAAGCAGGACTGCTGGGCTGGAAGATTTAGCTTGTATTGCCTGTCTGGCTACCAGCAGAAAAGGTGGGTGGGGTCACGTGTCTGGCTGTCTGGGTGTTTCCCAGGACAGTGGGAGGCAGAACTTGCTGGCTGAGTTCAGGTAGAAGAGGGATCACTGGGCTGGAAACTCTAGCACGTGTTGCCTGCCTGGCTACCAGTGGCAGGAGTGAGTGGGTCACCCACGATGCCATCCAGGTGCTTCACAGGACAGTGGGAAGCTGTACCCACCACGTGTGTTCACACAGAAGTGGGATCGCTAGGCTTAAAGTTCTAGCAGCCTTTGCCTGCAGGCATAGCTACCAGTGGCAGGCGTGGGGGGATGGGTTTACATAAGATATCTTACAATTATAACAATCTATTTTTAGCTGATAACCACTTAATTTCAATCATATACAAATACTCCACACTTTTCTTTTTTTATTAATTAATTAATTATTATTATACTTTAAGTTCCAGGGTACATGTGCATAACGTGCAGGTTTGTTACATATGTATACTTGTGCCATGTTGGTGTGCTGCACCCATCAACTCGTCAGCACCCATCAACTCGTCATTTACATCAGGTATAACTCCCAATGCAATCCCTCCCCCCTCCCCCCTCCCCATGATAGGCCCCAGTGTGTGATGTCCCCCTTCCCGAGTCCAAGTGATCTCATTGTTCAGTTCCCACCTATGAGTGAGAACATGCGGTGTTTGGTTTTCTGTTCTTGTGATAGTTTGCTAAGAATGATGGTTTCCAGCTGCATCCATGTTCCTAAAAAGGACACAAACTCATCCTTTTTTATGGCTGCATAGTATTCCATGGTGTATATGTGCCACATTTGCTTAATCCAGTCTGTCACTGATGGACATTTGGGTTGATTCCAAGTCTTTGCTATTGTGAATAGTGCCGCAATAAACATACGTGTGCATGTGTCTTTATAGCAGCATGACTTATAATCCTTTGGGTATATACACAGTAATGGGATGGCTGGGTCATAGGCATATGGTACATCTAGTTCTAGATCCTTGAGGAATCGCCATACTGTTTTCCATTATGGTTGAACTAGTTTACAATCCCACCAACAGTGTAAAAGTGTTCCT
>NC_037679.1:14264755-14285010 GCF_003255815.1 Theropithecus gelada | reverse complement strand
CCTGTTCACTCTGATGGTAGTTTCTTTTGCTGTGCAGAAGCTCTTTAGTTTAATGAGATCCCATTTGTCAATTTTAGCTTTTGCTGCCGTTGCTTTTGGTGTTTTAGACATGAAGTCTTTGCCCATGCCTATGTCCTGAATGGTACTACCTAGGTTTTCCTCTAGGGTTTTTATGGTATTAGGTCTAACATTTAAGTCTCTAATCCATCTTGAATTAATTTTCGTATAAGGAGTAAGGAAAGGATCCAGTTTCAGCTTTCTACTTATGGCTAGCCAATTTTCCCAGCACCATTTATTAAATAGGGAATCCTTTCCCCATTTCTTGTTTTTCTCAGGTTTGTCAAAGATCAGATGGCTGTAGATGTGTGGTATTATTTCTGAGGACTCTGTTCTGTTCCATTGGTCTATATCTCTGTTTTGGTACCAGTACCATGCTGTTTTGGTTACTGTAGCCTTGTAGTATAGTTTGAAGTCAGGTAGCGTGATGCCTCCAGCTTTGTTCTTTTGACTTAGGATTGTCTTGGAGATGCGGGCTCTTTTTTGGTTCCATATGAACTTTAAAGCAGTTTTTTCCAATTCTGTGAAGAAACTCATTGGTAGCTTGATGGGGATGGCATTGAATCTATAAATTACCTTGGGCAGTATGGCCATTTTCACGATATTGATTCTTCCTATCCATGAGCATGGTATGTTCTTCCATTTGTTTGTGTCCTCTTTGATTTCACTGAGCAGCGGTTTGTAGTTCTCCTTGAAGAGGTCCTTTACATCCCTTGTAAGTTGGATTCCTAGGTATTTTATTCTCTTTGAAGCAATTGTGAATGGAAGTTCATTCATGAATTGGCTCTCTGTTTGTCTGTTACTGGTGTATAAGAATGCTTGTGATTTTTGCACATTAATTTTGTATCCTGAGACTTTGCTGAAGTTGCTTATCAGCTTAAGGAGATTTTGGGCTGAGACAATGGGGTTTTCTAAATATACAATCATGTCATCTGCAAACAGGGACAATTTGACTTCTTCTTTTCCTAACTGAATACCCCTGATTTCTTTCTCTTGCCTAATTGCCCTAGCCAGAACTTCCAACACTATGTTGAATAGGAGTGGTGAGAGAGGGCATCCCTGTCTTGTGCCAGTTTTCAAAGGGAATTTTTCCAGTTTTTGCCCATTCAGTATGCTATTGGCTGTGGGTTTGTCATAAATAGCTCTTATTATTTTGAGGTACGTTCCATCAATACCAAATTTATTGAGCGTTTTTAGCATGAAGGGCTGTTGAATTTTGTCAAAAGCCTTTTCTGCATCTATTGAGATAATCATGTGGTTCTTGTCTTTGGTTCTGTTTATATGCTGGATTATGTTTATTGTACTCCACACTTTTCACTCTTCCCTCCCACACACACACCTTATGTTACGGACATCATGACTTACATTTTTTAATATTGTGTATCCATTAACATATTTTTATGCTCTTGTCTTTTAACTTTTATACCAGAATAAAAATTATTTGTGCATCGCCATTACAATATCAAAGTGTTATGTGTTTTCTACATATTTACCTTTACTAGCAAGCTTTATACTTTCATATGCTTTCATGCTGCGGTTTAATGTACTTTCATTTCAATTTGAAGAACTTCAGTATTTTTAAAGGCAGATGTGTTGATGATGAACTCTCTCACTTTTGTTAGTCTGATAAAGTTTTTAATTCTTCATTTTTCAAAAATATTTTGCCAGGTATGGTATTCTTAATTGGTGCTTTTTTCTTCCAATACTTTGAATTGTATCATCTTATTTTCTTCTAGTCTGCAAGGTTTTAGCTGAGAAATACACTGATAGTTTTATGAAGATTTCCTGGTAAGTGATTAGTTGCTTTTCTTTTGCTGCTCTCAAGATTCTCTTTGACCTCAACTTTTGAAAATTTAATTATAATATTTCTCTGTGAGGATTTCTTTGGGATCATCCTACTTGGAGTCCATTGGGATTCTTGTACCTAGATGTTCATTTCCCTCCCCAGAATTGGGCAGTTTTCCACCACTATTTCTTTAAATAAGCTTTTTGCTTCTTCTCTTTTTTCCTTCTAGAATCTTAATAATTTATATATTCTTTCACTTGATGATGTGTTTTAGGTTTTCTTTACTGTTTATTATTGTTTGTTGCTGTTACTCTTACTGAATAATTTCACATGGCCTTTCTTCAAGTTGTTGATTTTCTTCTACTCTGTAAAGTCGCCTGTAAAACTCTAGTAAATTTTAGTTCAAGTATTGTATTCTTCAGCTCTAAAATTTTTTTTGGTCCTTTTTATATTTTATATCTTTTGTTAATCTCATTTTGTTCATGCATAGTTTTCTTTAGTCATGGAGCATTTTTATGATAGCTATTTTGAACTCTTTTCGGATAATTTATATGTCTCCAATTCTTTATATATCTCTAAATCTTTAGAATTGTCACTGAAGATTTATTTTGTTCCTATTTTGAGCCTTGTTTCTTTGCTTATCGCTTTCTTCATGTGTCTCATATGTCTCATATGTGTCATGTGTCTCATAACTTTATGCTGGAACCCACACATTTGAAAAAACAGCCACCTCTACCAGCCTTTACAAACTGGCTTTGTATAAGAGACCCTCCCCAATCAGCCCTGCTAGAAATTCCAGGGATATGTGAAAACTTTTGGGGGAAAATGTGACTTCTCTGAACCTGTTCATGCAGTTTCTCAGAACCAATTACTAGTTTCTTTTTCTCTAGTACTGTCTTGCCTTGATTTTAGTGGTCACCAGGTATCCAAAGTATGCTGCTCCTCATCAGCATCCTTAGTCAGGCAAAACTGATTCCATTCCTTAAAGCAGCCTTCCAGAAAGCCTACAACCAGATGTACACTCTGCCACTCTCCTTGCCTCTGAGGTAGAAGGCTCAAGTTATGTGGCTTTTTCTGATTCTGCCTAACCATGCTAGCTACAGCAAACCACCTCCACTCCCACCCCATATACACACTCTTCTTTGTTCTCAGAAGCCCCCAGGCATTAAAACTATGCTAGTTCCATCAGTGCTCTTAGTGGAGAATGACAGAAATTAATCCTTCCTGCAGCCCTCTGAAAAGCTAGAATATTGGATTCTGGCTTGGATTCTCCACTGTTATCTTTGTTCCCAAGGGAGAAGTCATGATGCAGGGTGCTGTCCTAGTGCAGAGCTGTGCCAGCTTGGTAGAGTAGCTGATGTGGACAAAGTGAAATTTCTCTTCTTACCCATGTCATTGTAGCTTTCCTTGGCTTTGCGGTTGCCTGGGGGTACTGCAACTTCTTAAGTGCATTCTGGAATTCTCATAAAGGTATTTTGGTTCATTGTTAAATTAGTGTTTCTGTGAGGGACAGGGCTAGAAATTCCTATACAGCCTTCTTGCTTATGTCGCCTACAGAATTCTGTTATTAATTTTAAAATCCAAATATTCATTGCTGGTATGTAGAAAAAAAATTGGCATTTGTTTATTAACCTTATATTCAGCAACTTTGGTATAACCACTTATTAGTTTCAGAAGGGTGGTTTTTAATTATTTTTAATTTTCTACATAGATAATCATATTATCTACAAACAAGGAATGTTTTCTCTTCTTTTCTAATTTATAGATCTATTCGTATGAATTTGCTGGAGATCACATAATAAAACACCACAGACTGGCTTCTTAAACAACATAAATTAATTTTCTTAGTGATGGAGGCTAGAAGTCCAAGATCAAGGTTTTAGCAGAGTTAGTTTTCTCTGAGCCCTCTTTCCTCAGCTTGCAGATGGCTGCCCTCTTGTTGATTCTTCACATGGTTGATGTTCTGTGCACATGCATCCCTCATGTCCCTCTGTGTGCCCTAATCTCCTCTTTCTATAGGGACAAAAATGATATTGAATTAGGACTTATCCTAAAGCCTTATTTTAACTCAATTAAATCTTTGAAGACCCTATCACTAATTAAAGTCATATTCTGAAGTACTAGGGTTTAGGGCTTCACTGCATGAATTTTGAGGGAATACCATTCAGTTCATAACACTTTCATTTCCTTTTCTTTTCTTGTTGCATTAGCTAGCACGTACATTAAAATATTGAAAAGATGTGGTGACAGAAGGCATCTTTGCATTTTTCCTGATAATAGCAAGAAACCTTCTAGTTTTCTGTCATTTAATATAATGTTCACCGTAGGTTTTTTATACATGTTCATCAAGGCAAGAAACTTCCCCCTTTATTTCAGGTTTTCTGAGAGCTCCTATACTTTTTATCTGTTTGTACCATGACCACACACACACTCAATTTCAAAAATGGGGTGACATACCTTCTTTTGTACATTCTCTTCATTTACCTGCAGTTTTAAAAATCTGCTTTTGTTCACTAATATTGGCATACCTTTAAACCCACATCAATATTATAAACCACTGTAGCAGGTTTCCTGACTTCAATCTAATCCCCCTTTGATCAACGTTTTATGTAGCCCAAGAAGGGTTTCTCTGATTACCAACCACCTTCTTTAGGGCACCCCACTTTGTGATCTCTTTGGCAAAATGTCTGGATTTTGGTTTTATGCCCAAGGATTTGAATATTGCACTAACTTTTAAACTTCCAAAACAATGAGGTTATTTATCACTGAGCCCACCATAGGGCCAGAACATATTATACAGATATTCAATAAAGTTAATCAAATATACACCTATATGAAAAGGCATCAATAAGTAAATTTTGGATCATAATCTGTTTTGATGACTTCCCTGATTCTATACCTTTATTAATTATTCCTTAGCAATTATTAACACAAGAAAAAATCGTGAAAATCAAAATCGAGGGAATGATTGCTCAAAATGTTTGAAGATCTCTATTTCCTATTTTAGTTCTTTGCACTGGGACCCAGCACCTAGCAGTACCTTAGAGCACTCCACAATAATGAAGCATAAAGTTTTCCAAATTAATGTATAAAGATTACTTAGAGTTTGTGTCTTATTATTAGCACTTCCTTTCTACGTAGCTCACATAAAATATTTGATCAAGGTGAAAACTTAATATACATTTAGCATGCTAATGAAACTAGCTACAAAATTAAAGACATATTTTATTTAAAAATAATCTGGGCATCTTTGTCAACTACCCATGATTGTGTGTAGGAGGGATGGGCAATCCCAAAGACAAACACCAGACAAAATTTTGCTGAAGCACTACAACAAAATAAAAAATATTGTTCTACATTATGCCACAAGAATCAATAGATATAAATTCTGTGAAATAAAATGTTGAAGACCAGTAAGAGGGTTTATCATAAAAATACTTCCCTCATGTCCAGGATAGCTCCAATATCCAAGATTTTCAGAATTAATGATGTCTTGGGGGGGTAAAAAGTAAAATATGGAAAGAGTACATCACATGAAAAAATGTACTAAAAGTATTTTTATGACATTCAGGAGAGTAACTTTTATTAATGACCACAGGTATATTAAATAAATAGACACAATACAATCAGTGCAAGAGAAATAATCAAAGACTAATATTTTTCTTCTCTAGAAGTTTTTTTAGAGCCTCTTGGACATCTTTGTTCCTCAGAGAATAAATCAAAGGATTCAACATGGGAGTGACTAGGGAGTAACATAAGGATGCCACTTTACTCAGCTCAGGAAATCTGTCAGGAGTGAGATACATAAAAAAGACAGCACCATACAACACACTCACAACTCCCAGGTGAGAGCTGCAGGTGGAGAAGGCCTTCTTACGTCCCTCAGTAGAGTGTATCTTTAGAACTGTGGACACAATATACATATAAGATACAATAATGACTATGATAGTAGGCAAGATAATAATACATGACAGGGAAAAAGATATCATTCTATGGATAAAGAGATCAGAACAAGATAGTCTCTGAAGCGGGCGAGAATCACAGTAAAAGTGGTCAACAGCCCGAGAAGCACAAAAAGATAAAGTAAATGTCATGCTGGTCTGAATGACTGAGCTAATGCAGCCACAGAAATAGGAACCAGCCACCAACTGAGTACAGAGACGTGTTGACATTTGAACAGAGTAGAGCAGAGGGTTGCAGATGGCAATAAAGCGGTCATAAGCCATGGCCGCCAGGAGAAATCCCTCAGTCACAATGAAGAGGGCAAAGAGAAAGAGCTGGGCCACACAGCCTGCAAAGGAGATAGACTTGCTTTCAGACCAGAAGTTGATTATAGCCTTGGGTGCAATAACAGATGAATAGAAAAGATCAATGAAGGAGAGATTGCCTAGGAAGAAATACATTGGTGTGTTCAGCCGAGGATCAGTCATAATAATGGCCATCATCCCAACATTCCCTAGAAGGATCATGGCATAAACAAACAGAAATAGCAGGAAGAGGAGAATGTGGAGCTCTGGGCGGACCCTGAAGCCTGCAAGAATGAAGTCAGTCATTTCTGAGTGATTGCTTGCTCTCCTGTCACCCATGGTAGAAACCTGTTGAGAGGCACAGGGCAAAATATACAAATGAACTCTGGGTTTGGATCCGAGTATTTACAAATAATCTCTTATGATATTAAGATTTACAAAGCTATTTTAATTTTAGCCTCATAAGTATACGGTGACTTAAAGCCAACCAATTGCTGTTGAAACCAAAGATTAGTTGTATTTCTTAGTTCTTTAAGTGGTAGAGTTAGGTTTTTTGCCTCTGCATCTAATACAATGCCTTTCTACCCAAATGCCTTTCACATTTCCAAGTGTCACTTCTCTATACATTTCCCACTCATGATTCACATAATAACTTCAACATCATGAAGCACTGACTGGAAGAGAGCACAACCAATTTAATAAATGACTTTGGGAAGCACATTAGGTAGTTTGGGTTGGGAGATATTTGGGGTTTCAGTAGTCAAGTTTAGGAAAACGGGGACTTAATTTGGAGTACCAACAA
This sequence comes from Theropithecus gelada, assembly GCF_003255815.1. Taxonomy (NCBI): domain Eukaryota; kingdom Metazoa; phylum Chordata; class Mammalia; order Primates; family Cercopithecidae; genus Theropithecus; species Theropithecus gelada. Next base: position 14,278,118 of record NC_037679.1, on the reverse strand, counting down.
ATATAAAGGAAGTGACTGAGTTAAAAAAAAAAAAACTACTTGTGAAGTGCAATTACCTTTCACGAGTCATGGAAACTGGATTCTGATGGAAGTTATGTACCCGCTAAGATAAAAGGTGTGCACAACCAAGCACAAATTATTAGTACTCACATTCAAAAATTTCTGTCCCAGATGGGCCATCAAAGCACTTTCATAAAGAAAACTTCCTTTCATTTCTTGATCCCAAGACTTGGAGATCTTTGTTTTAACTTCTATTTTAAGTTCAGGGGTGCAAGTGCAGGTTTGTCACATAGGTACATTTGTGTCATTGGGTTTTGCTGTACAGATCATTTAATCACTGAAGTATTAAGCCCAGTACCCATTAGTTATTTTTCCTGATCCTCTCCCTCCTCCCACCCTCCACTCTCCAAAAGGTTCCAGTGTGTTTTTCCCCTCTATGTGTCCATGTGACTTGCAGTTCTTTAAAAAGAGATCTACAGTAGAACTCCTCTCCAGATAAAGGAGTTACTTTAGAAATTAGTACTGCAAAGGATACATATGGGGGCATTGTTGATTACACTTTTGTTTGCCCCGAATACAACTTTTGTAGCCATTATTAACTCATTACTGCTCAAATAGATTTTTTAACTTCATATGTTAACAATACAAGCACTCTTTCTTTGTCCTAAGGGCCTTCTGTGCATGATTCTGTCTAGGCAACAATAATAACAAATATGTACATGGCACTTTTCATGTGCCAGACACTTTTCTAAATGCTTTCATAGTAGCTCATTTAATCCATACAATAATAACATGAGGTGGGTGTTATTATATTCCCAAGTTTACAGATGAGGAAATTGAGGTACAGAGAAATGAAGTCTGCTTAAATTCACTTACTAGAGTCAGAATCAAGATTTGAAGCCAAGAAAACTGGCTTCAGAATCCATGCTTTTAATCATCATTAATGATTAATCACTGTACTATATCAGCTTTTAATAAAGGACCCTTCCTGTTCCCCTACCTTAATTCTGCTTGCACTTTAGAGTTTAGTTAAAATTTCATATTTCCAAATAAAATCTCTAATTCTTCAACCTGGGTCAAAACATCTCATCCAAAGACAATTGAAGAGACCAACTATCACCATATTTTAATATTGAGATTACATATTAATTATTTTTCACTTGACAATAGCTTACTTAAGACAAAATTCAATTTGTTCTCCATATATTGTTAGCATAACATTATGTGTCTGGTAAATGGTAATTAATCAATACATATTTATTATAGATAAAAGTTGAATGATAATGATCATGCAGAAACAGAGAAAAACATAAAAACTATTTAATACTGCAGTGGTTAGTACAGGTTTTAGGTTTAAATAAATCTAGGCTCCAGTTCTGCTTCACTCACTTTCTAAATGGGACCTTGGACAAGTTACTTATGCTCTCTCTCTGTGCTACTGTATTCTCATATATAAAGTGGAAATAAGAGTCCTCAAAGTTTTCTTGGGAATAGAAAATGACATATGTACATAAATCACTTAGCACCATTTATGGTAAAGTAAGTATTCAGTAAATGTTAGCCATTATTTTCATTATAATCTTCAGTGCTCAGTCGCACTATTCATACCAAATAATGCTTATTAGGTTGAAAATTAATAATACATACATTCGTTTTTGGACAAAACATTCTCAGTTGAGGGGAAGAATCAATCTTTTGAAAGTTTAAAGAGATAAAGAAATCTTGGAGAAATGGAATATTTTGCCTGAGAAAAAAGATTATTAAGAGAAAAGTTGCATAAGATGTTATCATTATTTAAGACTGTATTAAATGTTGAAAATAAAATATTCACCCATTTTATCAAAAATTAGATATGTAAATAATTAAAAAGTAGTAAGAGCTTACATTAGATTGCACTTACGGTCTGGAAAGGTGTAAGATATTTAAGAAGTGAAAGAAAGCTGACTGAAGTAAGCATGAAAAATCATTTTTTGAAAAATAATACATATCATTTATCTTTGTTTTATTCTCATCTAGAGGCAAAACAGATTATTTTAATTTCTAAGATTTATTCCTATCAAACTCATTCCAACATTATAATTTAATATTATTATTAAATGTTAATTTTCCTCTCTTGAAAATAATATCCTTAACATCAAACTCAGCTTGTTTGCTGCGTATTGTCAACATAATGTTCTGAATCTAGTGAATTACAATAATTCAGTACATATTTATTACATAGAAAAAAGCTGAATGATAATGAGCATGTAGAATCAGAGAAGAATGAAAAAACAAATTTATTAAAATAAATTTATATCATTAACTGTTATAAACATTATAACATTATAAATGTTAATAAATGCATTGCTGATTACCTTTTTTACTGGAAAAGAGAGTTCTTCCCAGAGAAGCCAAGAACAAGTAGTCAGTTTGTGACTTATTTTTCAAAAACTTACATGTTTTAAAAGTTACTTTTACCTTGTATTGTTTAGTAACTTGTCAGATTCTGTTAATAATGAAGCAGCAGAGTTCCAATGTTTTCCTCTGTTTATTGTTTTAATTCTAGAAAGGATAAACACAGTTAATTAATGACTGTCATAATTATAAGTACTGAAAAATCATTACTTTGAAATAAAATGAATCATTCCCCACAAATGTACATTTATTATTACAGTTTTAGATTCTTCCTATAGATAAATGTGGCTTATGTGCCTCGTTGCTCTATTTTAAAAACAGTCCTTTTTTTGGTAGTTGATTTCCTAAAAAATTTTATAGTCCTTTTTATAAGAGAGTCAAGGTGAATTTTTCAAATCATGTTCTGCCAAAACTGAAGTAATTCCAGGAACTATAGTCTATAGTTATGCAAAGTGAACCTGAGAAATCAATCCATAGGATATTATCTATCCTGCATTGTCAGAAGCTTGGACGCTTTCAAGGCAAGAGGACAGATTGCCATGGATACGCAAGTAGAGGTCTTGAGCTCTTTGGCATTTCTGAATACTGCCAAAATATCAACAGCAGTTATCCATGAGGGCTTTGGTTTTGCTATAACTTTTTCATATAATTGCAGTATTGAGATTTCCTTTGTCTTCTGGGAGACAGTACCTCTGGGAGAGAAGAAAACAAGTTGATTAATTAATAAGACCTCTAGGATCTAGAAGCAAGATCCGTGAAGACCTCAGAGACTCTAGATTTTTTTAAAAAGCCTAAGAGGACTTAAAGTACATATGAGACATTCTTTAGGAAAAACTACAAGGATCTTTTAATTTTAATTTCTTCACTGAAAAAAAAGCATTTTCAATTTATCATTATAGCACAGTTTTTGATAAGCAAGTAGAAATAGATATGAAAGGAAATGTTGTGGTTCATAATGCAATTTGTAGGAAAATTTTGGGTCCTAGTCATAAAGTTAATTTCATATTTACTTTCAGAATTCCATTCACCCAAATCTCTCCTTGGTGACTTTTTAACTATATTTTCTCAATAGTAATTGATAAGAAAAGATAGAATAGCATGACCATGATATGGGCAAAATCCAACAAATTCCTTCTAATCCATCAAGTAAAGGCCAAATGATTAACTGGATCTAAAGTTGGGTTTATATTGTAATTTTAATCGCTTTAAAGTTGTTTACTCAGGTGTTATGTATTAAGTTGGTAACTTCTCATCAGTCACTGTATATAGTTCAAAATAATTTAAAGAACTGTTCTATATCAGCAAAAAATCATAATTTGTCTTTGATAACTCTTTAACTGCTATACATGCATATATGTAAAATAGGAAGAAAAGGGGAATGGATGGAAAGAGGAGAAAATAATGATGGCTCATAAAGTCGTCATATATGCAGCTAGTTAAAGGCAATATTGATATTTATCCACTCCATATTACCTTTTGTCTGAACATCAGCCTCAATATCTTGAAGTTGTTTGCTGGTAGGGTGACACAAACTTCACCGTTGAAGGATCCGAGACCCTGTGGTCCTGCCTGTGATTAATTGCTGTGGTTGTTCATTAATATTTACAATGAGTCATGGAAGTATTAGAAGGGTTTCTGGAAAATGTTCTAGGTTACTGCTATACTCCTTCTATATACTGTTGCTAATAAGAATAATTTACCCAAGAGAATACAAAGCTTTTTTTTTTAACTTGTTGGTTCAGCAAAATGAATGTGTTCAGTAAAGAGACTGAATTTAGAGCTCATTTTATTAATTGTTGTGTTCCCCTAGTAAAATTATCCCTCTGTTAAGCAGTAAGAATATTCATTCAGCAGGGACAAATGTCATGCAGGCATCCATCAAAAAAAAAGTTGAGAGTGAGTTGATAGGTTTTACAGTGGTGGCTGACATTCCCATTTTGAACCCTTGTACTTCGACCTGTAATTGCTTCATATATTTGTTGCTAACGAAGAGCACAGATTATATCCTGGATGACAGTTACTCACCTTTCTAAAGCAATGACATCCAGTCGGTCCAACAACTGAATCTTTAATAAATGATTCCGGTCGCTGCCGCCGACGCTACCACAGCGTTTGGGTGTAGAGTTTGGAATCCCTGTGCTGCGTTAACAATGAAGCAGAGTTCGAACGTGCCGGCTTTCCTTAGCAAGATGTGGACGCTTGTGGAGGAAACCCACACTAACAAGATCATCACCTGGAAGCAGAATGGTCAAAGTTTTCTGGTCTTGGATGAGCAACGATTTGCAAAGGAAATTCTTCCCAAATATTTCAAGCACAATAACATGGCAAACTTTGTGAGGCAACTGAATATGGATGGTTTCCGTAAAGCAGTACATATCGACTCGGAAACTGTAAAGCAGGAAAGAGATGGTCCTGTAGAATTTCAGCATCCTTATTTCAAACAAGGACAGGATGACTTGTTGGAGAACATTAAAAGGAAGGTTTCATCTTCAAAACCAGAAGAAAATAAAAATTCGTCAGGAAAATTTTTTTAAAAAATTATAAGTAGTGCTCAGAAGGTTCAAATAAAACAGGAAACTGTTGAGTACAGGCTTTCTGAATTAAAAAGTGAGAATGAGTCCCTTTGAAAGGAGGTGTCAGAATCACGAGCAAAGCATGCACAACAGCAACAAGTTATTCGAAAGATTGTCCAGTTTATTGTTACACAGGTTCAAAATAACCAACTTGTGAGTTTAAAACATAAAAGGCCTCTACTTTAAACACTAATGGAGCCCAAAAGAAGAATCTGTTTCAGCACATAGTCAAAGAACCAACTGATAATTACCATCATAAAGTTCCACACAGTAGGACTGAAGTTTTAAAGCCAAGGGAGATGATTTCAGATGACATCATTATTTACAATGTTACTGATGATAATGCAAATGAAGAAGATATCCCAGTTATTCCAGAAACTGGGATATTAAATCATATCCATATATTATATCATTCATATATATATCCAGGATGTTATATATGGTCCCTCCAATTGTACCCAGTACCCTGATATTGTCACCGTTGAAGATGACAATGAAGATGAGTATGCACCTGCCATTCAGAGTGGAGAGCAGAGTGAACCAGCCAACGAATCCCTAAGTTCAGGCAGTGGTGAGAGCAACCCTCTCATGTCTAGTGCTGTCTACTAAATGGCTCATCCAGTCTGACCTCAGAAGACCCAGTGACCATGATGGATTCCATTTTGAATGATAACATCAATCTTTTGGGAAAGGTTGAGTTGTTGGATTATCTTAACAGTATTGATTGCAGTTTAGAGGACTTCCAAGTCGTGCTATCAGGAAGACAATTTAGCATAGACCCAGGTCTCCTGGTTGACTCTGAGAAAAAAGGATTAGAAACTACAAGAACAATGTAGTTCAGCCAGTTTGGGAAGAGGGAAGAAAATCTAAATCCAAGCCAGATGAGCAGCTTGTCCAGTACACTGCCTTTCCACTTCTTGCATTCCTCGATGGGACCCCTGCTTCTTCTGTTGAACAGGTAAGTACAACAGCATCACCAGAAGTTATGTCCTCTGTAGATAAATCCATAGAAGTTGATCAAGTGAAATTTATCCTACAGTGCAAACACGCAAACACAAATCTATAAATATGGTATACTATATTAACATAATGAAGAACATAAACCATATGATCATCTCTACAGATGCAGAAGAAAAAACATTTGACAAAATCAAACATCTTTTAATAATATAATAAAAAACTCTCAAAAAATGTGTGGAGAAGAAATATACCATACCTCAGCACAATAAAGGCCATACATGACAAGCCTACATGCACACACGCGCACACACACACACACACACACACACACACACACACATCTGTGTTGCTGATACGGTTTAGCTCTGTGTCCCCACTCAAATGTCATCTCAAATTGTAATCTTTGTGTGTCAAGGGAGGGAAGTGGTGGGAGTGATTGGATCATGGGGTGGTTTCCCCCATGCTGTTCCTGTGATAGTGAGTGACTTCTCACAAGATCTGATGGTTTAAAAGTCTGTGGCAGTTTCCCCCTCACTCTCTCTCTCTCTCTCCTGCCGCCTTGTGAAGAAGGTACTTGCTACCCCTTTACCTTCCACCATGATTGTAAGTTTCCTGATGGCTCTCCAACCATACAGAACTGTGAGTCAATTAAACCTCTTTCTTTATAAATTACCCAGTCTCAGATATGTCTTTATAGCAGTGTGAGAATAGACTAATACAATTGCCTACTGGTGACATTTATTAACAGGCTTTTTTATTAATAGGTTAGTTATCAAACTTCTGTAAGTGGTAACACTATGTTTTCTACTTTCTCAGATAACATTTTTAATATGGTGCTTCATAATTAACCCCGGGTTTTCCCTTTTTTCTATACTTCCGCTACTACAGTGATAATCCAGATTTGGTACCTACTCAACTCAACTTGAACATTATTTTTTTTAAATCCTATCTGATTTCTTTTTTCTCCTCAGCATTTACTTTTTAAGATTCCAGATTTATCTTTCTCAAACACTATTTTAATTATGTCATTTCTTTCTTAAGAGATTTTGTTACTTCCCAATTTCCTATTTAGCAAATTGGGCTTTCTATTACTCTCCAAATTGTAACCTCTATGAAACCAGATGAGATGTCTCACTGCATCCATTCATCTTGCACAGTGTAGGCTTAACACGTTGATTTTAATTATACCCGATACATTCTCTTTGAATCTGGTTCTAAATCCTACCAATACTTAAGATTCCGTTCATATCTCCCCAGAGTTACCATTGGCTTGCTACGGTAGCCAAACTTGGCATCACTTCTCCATACTCTTTTTAAATATTATTATAGTTATCGCTACATATGATAGCATCTATTTATGCTTTGGTTATTTAATGCATGTCATTTTACATTTACAATTGAATTTTCAGTTCCTCACAATGAAATGCATTACTTGCAAGATCCAATAACACTTATCATAATTTGGAATGCAGCATAAGTGCTCATTCATTTTTAATTTATTGAATTCATTTATAGTTCATTTGTGATAGTTAATATTGAGTGTCAACATTATTGGATTGAAGGATGCAAAGTATTGTTCCTGGGTGTGTCTGTGAGGGTGTTGCCAAAGGAGATTAACAGTTGAGTCAGTGGACTAGGAGAGGCAGACCCACCCTCAATCTGGTGGACACCATCTATTCAGCTGCCAGTGAAGTGAAGCTAGGATAAAAGCAGGCAGAGGAACATGGAAGGACTAGACTGGCTAAGTCTTCTGGCCTCCATCTTTCTCCTGTGCTGGATGCTTCCTGTCCTCAAACATCGGATTCCAAGTTCTTTAGCTTGTTGGCTCCTGAACCTATACCAGTAGTTTGCCAAGTACTCTCAGGCCGTTGGCCACAGACTGAAGGCTGCACTGTCAGCTTCCCTACTTTTGAGATTTTAGGACTCAGACTGGTTCCTTACTCCTCAGTTTACAAACAGCCTATTGTGGGACTTCACCTCGTGATCATATGAGTAAATACTTCTTAATAAACTCCCTTTCATATATGCATCTATCCTATTAGCCCTGTCTCTCTAGAGAACCATGACTAATACATCTTATTTTAAAAAGTTTTGAAGTAACTTGCAACAACTGCAGTAACAAACTAATTTATTAAATATATTCAAAACTTAATTTGGGCCAAGCATTTTTCTAAGCACTTTACATGAATTTCATAATTTAATCATTAAAACAATTTCATATACTAATGAAACTTTTTATAAGTATATAAATACCAATAACCTTTTTTATTATACTTTAAGTTCCGGGATACACATGCAGAACATGCAGGTTTGTTACGTAGGTATACACATGCCATGGTGGTTTGCTGCACCCATCAATCCCTCATCTATATTAAGTATTTCTCCTAATGCTATCTCTCCCATAGCCCTTCACCCCCGACAGGCCCTGGTGTGTGATATTCCCCTCCCTGTGTTCTCATTTTTCAACTCACACTTATGAGTGAGAACATGCTGTGTTTGGTTTTCTGTACCTGTGTTAGTTTGCTGACAATGATGGTTTCCAGCTTCATCCATGTCCCTGCAAAGGACATGATCTCATCCTTTTTTATGACTGCATAGCATTCCATGGTGTATATGTGCCATATTTTCTTCATCCGGTCTATCATTAATGGACATTTGGGTTGGTTCCAAGTCTTTGCTATTGTGAATAGTGCAGCAATAAACATACATGTGCATGAGTCCTTATAGTAGAATGATTTATAATCCTTTGAGTATATACCCAGTAATTGGATTGCTGGGTCAGATGGTATTTCTTGTTCTAGATCCTTGAGAAATCGCCATACTATCTTCCACAGTGGTTGAATTAATTTACACTCCCACCAACAGTGTAAACGCATTCCTATTTCAACACATCCTCTCCAGCATCTGTTGGTTCTAGACTTTTTAATGATCACCATTCTAACTGGCATGAGATGGTATCTCATTGTGGTTTTGATTTGCATTTCTCTAATGACAAGTGATGATGAGCTTTTTTTCATATGTTTGTTGGCCACATAAATGTCTTCTTTTGAGAAGTGTCTGTTCATATCCTTCATCCACTTTTTGATGGTGTTGTTTGTTTTTTTCTTGTATATTTGTTTAAGTTATTTGTAGATTCTGGGTATTAGCCCTTTGTTAAAACTTAAAAATGCCCTTTGTCAGATGGATAGATTACCGAAATTTTCTCCCATTCTGTAGGTTGTCTGTTCACTCTGATGATAGATCTTTTGCTGTGCAGAAGCTCTTTAGTTTAATTCGATCCCATTTGTCAATTTTGGCTTTTGTTGCCATTGCTTTTGTTGTTTTAGTCATGAAGTCTTTGCCCATGCCTATGTCCTAAATGGTGTTGCCTAGGTTTTCTTTTAGGTTTTTTGTTGTTCTAGGTCTGACATTTAAGTCTTTAATCCATCTTGAGTTGATATTTGTACAAGATGTAAGGAAGGGGTCCAGTTTCAGTTTTCTGCATGTGGCTAGCCAGTTTCCCCAACACCATTTATTAAATAGGGAATCCTGGAGGGCGGAGCAAGATGGCCGAATAGGAACAGCTCCAGTCTCCAATTCCCAGCGCGAGCGACACAGAAGACCGGTGATTTCTGCATTTTCAACTGAGGTACTGGGTTCATCTCACTGGGGAGTGCCGGACGATCGGTGCTGGTCAGCTGCTGCAGCCCGACCAGCGAGAGCTGAAGCAGGGCGAGGCATCGCCTCACCTGGGAAGCGCAAGGGGGAAGGGAATCCCTTTTCCTAGCCAGGGGAACTGAGACACACAACACCTGGAAAATCGGGTAACTCCCACCCCAATATTGCGCTTTAAGCAACCAGGCACACCAGGAGATCAGATCCCACACCTGGCCGGGAGGGTCCCACGCCCACGGAGCCTCCCTCATTGCTAGCACAGCAGTCTGTGATCTACCGGCAAGGCAGCAGCGAGGCTGGGGGAGGGGCGCCCGCCATTGCTGAGGCTTAAGTAGGTAAACAAAGCTGCTGGGAAGCTCCAACTGGGTGGAGCTCACAGCAGCTCAAGGAAACCTGCCTGTCTCTGTAGACTCCACCTCTGGGGACAGGGCACAGCTACACAACAACAACAACAACAAAAAAAAAACAGCAGAAAGCTCTGCAGATGCAAACGACTCTGTCTGACAGCTTTGAAGAGAGCAGTGGATCTCCCAACACGGAGGTTGAGATCTGAGAAGGGACAGACTGCCTGCTCAAGTGGGTCCCTGACCCCTGAGTAGCCTAACTGGGAGACATCCCCCATTAGGGGCAGTCTGACACCCCACACCTCACAGGGTGGAGTACACCCCTGAGAGGAAGCTTCCAAAGCAAGAATCAGACAGGTACACTCGCTGTTCAGAAATATTCTATCTTCTGCAGCCTCTGCTGCTGATACCCAGGCAAACAGGGTCTGGAGTGGACCTCAAGCAATCTCCAACAGACCTACAGCTGAGGGTCCTGACTGTTAGAAGGAAAACTATCAAACAGGAAGGACACCTACACCAAAACCCCATCAGTACATCACCATCATCAATGACCAGAGGCAGATAAAACCACAAAGATGGGGAAAAAGCAGGGCAGAAAAGCTGGAAATTCAAAAAATAAGAGCACATCTCCCCCGGCAAAGGAGCGCAGCTCATCGCCAGCAACGGATCAAAGCTGGATGGAGAATGACTTTGACGAGATGAGAGAAGAAGGCTTCAGTCCATCAAATTTCTCAGAGCTAAAGGAGGAACTACGTACCCAGCGCAAAGAAACTAAAAATCTTGAAAAAAAAGTGGAAGAATTGACGGCTAGAGTAATTAATGCAGAGAAGGTCATAAACGAAATGAAAGAGATGAAAACCATGACACGAGAAATACGTGACCAATGCACAAGCTTCAGTAACCGACTCGATCAACTGGAAGAAAGAGTATCAGCGATTGAGGATCAAATGAATGAAATGAAGCGAGAAGAGAAACCAAAAGAAAAAAGAAGAAAAAGAAATGAACAAAGCCTGCAAGAAGTATGGGATTATGTAAAAAGACCAAATCTACGTCTGATTGGGGTGCCTGAAAGTGAGGGGGAAAATGGAACCAAGTTGGAAAACACTCTTCAGGACATCATCCAGGAGAACTTCCCCAACCTAGTAGGGCAGGCCAACATTCAAATCCAGGAAATACAGAGAACGCCACAAAGATACTCCTCGAGAAGAGCAACTCCAAGACACATAATTGCCAGATTCACCAAAGTTGAAATGAAGGAAAAAATCTTAAGGGCAGCCAGAGAGAAAGGTCGGGTTACCCACAAAGGGAAGCCCATCAGACTCACAGCAGATCTCTCGGCAGAAACTCTACAAGCCAGAAGAGAGTGGGGGCCAATATTCAACATTCTTAAAGAAAAGAATTTTAAACCCAGAATTTCATATCCAGCCAAACTAAGTTTCATAAGTGAAGGAGAAATAAAATCCTTTACAGATAAGCAAATGCTTAGAGATTTTGTCACCACTAGGCCTGCCTTACAAGAGACCCTGAAGGAAGCACTCAACATGGAAAGGAACAACCGGTACCAGCCATTGCAAAAACATGCCAAAATGTAAAGACCATCGAGGCTAGGAAGAAACTGCATCAACTAATGAGCAAAATAACCAGTTAATATCATAATGGCAGGATCAAGTTCACACATAACAATATTAACCTTAAATGTAAATGGACTAAATGCTCCAATTAAAAGACACAGACTGGCAAACTGGATAAAGAGTCAAGACCCATCAGTCTGCTGTATTCAGGAGACCCATCTCACACGCAGAGACATACATAGGCTCAAAATAAAGGGATGGAGGAAGATTTACCAAGCAAATGGAGAACAAAAAAAAGCAGGGGTTGCAATCCTAGTCTCTGATAAAACAGACTTTAAACCATCAAAGATCAAAAGAGACAAAGAAGGCCATTACATAATGGTAAAGGGATCAATTCAACAGGAAGAGCTAACTATCCTAAATATATATGCACCCAATACAGGAGCACCCAGATTCATAAAGCAAGTCCTTAGAGACTTACAAAGAGACTTAGACTCCCATACAATAATAATGGGAGACTTCAACACTCCACTGTCAACATTAGACAGATCAACGAGACAGAAAGTTAAAAAGGATATCCAGGAATTGAACTCATCTCTGCAGCAAGCAGACCTAATAGACATCTATAGAACTCTCCACCCCAAATCAACAGAATATACATTCTTCTCAGCACCACATCGTACTTACTCCAAAATTGACCATATAATTGGAAGTAAAGCACTCCTCAGCAAATGTACAAGAACAGAAATTATAACAAACTGTCTCTCAGACCACAGTGCAATCAAACTAGAACTCAGGACTAAGAAACTCAATCAAAACCGCTCAACTACATGGAAACTGAACAACCTGCTCCTGAATGACTACTGGGTACATAACGAAATGAAGGCAGAAATAAAGTTGTTCTTTGAAACCAATGAGAACAAAGATACAACATACCAGAATCTCTGGGACACATTTAAAGCAGTGTGTAGAGGGAAATTTATAGCACTAAATGCCCACAAGAGAAAGCAGGAAAGATCAAAAATTGACACTTTAACATCGCAATTAAAAGAACTAGAGAAGCAAGAGCAAACACATTCGAAAGCTAGCAGAAGGCAAGAAATAACTAAGATCAGAGCAGAACTGAAGGAGATAGAGACACAAAAAACCCTCCAAAAAATCAATGAATCCAGGAGTTGGTTTTTTGAAAAGATCAACAAAATTGACAGACCACTAGCAAGACTAATAAAGAAGAAAAGAGAGAAGAATCAAATCGACGCAATTAAAAATGATAAAGGGGATATCACCACTGACCCCACAGAAATACAAACTACCATCAGAGAATACTATAAACACCTCTACGCAAATAAACTGGAAAACCTAGAAGAAATGGATAATTTCCTGGACACTTACACTCTTCCAAGACTAAACCAGGAAGAAGTTGAATCCCTGAATAGACCAATAGTAGGCTCTGAAATTGAGGCAATAATTAATAGCCTACCAACCAAAAAAAGTCCAGGACCAGATGGATTCACAGCTGAATTCTACCAGAGGTATAAGGAGGAGTTGGGACCATTCCTTCTGAAACTATTCCAATCAATAGAAAAAGAGGGAATCCTCCCTAACTCATTTTATGAGGCCAACATCATCCTGATACCAAAGCCTGGCAGAGACACAACAAAAAAAGAGAATTTTAGACCAATATCCCTGATGAACATCGATGCAAAAATCCTCAATAAAATACTGGCAAACCGGATTCAACAACACATCAAAAAGCTTATCCACCATGATCAAGTGGGCTTCATCCCTGGGATGCAAGGCTGGTTCAACATTCGCAAATCAATAAACATAATCCAGCATATAAACAGAACCAAAGACAAGAACCACA